>NC_057795.1:498719178-498762744 GCF_018294505.1 Triticum aestivum | reverse complement strand
TGGGAGAGATAGCACGAGAAATGAGGGTGGTCTAGAGAGAGAGAGAGACGAATATGACGTCACGACAAGAGATTCCATTCCCTTGAGTGTGTATATGCAAGGGGGGAGGGAATAGAGGCACCAGGAGAATTTTTTTGTGTGTGTGGTGTTTGTGTTGGTATGTGTGGGTGTGAGAAGATAATGAGACGTGGGGGCAGAGGGTGTGTCACCGCGTGAGGTCCGGTGGGTTGAGGTGAGGCCCTTTGTTCGGTTCCGTCCTGTGCCACATTGGTCGGCCCATGACACATTTAGGAAGACCCATGGATGACTAGTCGTACAAGACAAAGATAGCAGAATTGTGAAGGACTCTGTGTCCACTGACAAAGCCGGCTAGGATTTGTAACCCTAGGTTCTCGGACTAAGGTAACCCCTCTATCTCTGATATTACTATTCATCCAACCTAACTTTAAGGGGCATCCTATAGAATGCTCTGCTAGAATCATACTCGTCGATTAGGAAGAGAGGTGTGAGATAATGCGTGAGAGACATGCATAAAGATAATGTGCGTACATGAGACACGTAGGCAGGTCCATGTATATAGAAAGGGTCAATGAGGATTGTGCGTGTGTATGTTTGCGAGAGCAAGAGTGCTTGTGATTAAGGTTAGTGAAAACAGTTGTAAGTGGTTACGAGAGGGAGGGAGGGTTATATCTAGAGAATGTGTGCGAGAAAGACACCTCGGGAGAGAGTGTGTGAGCATGTGTGAGAGACCACCGATGGAGAGTGAAACTACACATAAAAGACTGCTCTACACATTGATTAAAGATATAAATTGTATCCAAATATTAGGATGGGATCATGATATTTGCAATTCACATAAGGAGCGGTCATTGATCCATCAGACATCTAGATTCTATCGAATTTGAGCATGTCTATGTTATTATTCGACACAATTGATCCACATAGTTAGTATTTTGAACTCCAGACAATGCATCGCTTTAGCAATCGAATATAAACATGAGTATAGTTCATGTTGTGTGTGTAAAGCACATTATACATACGAACGTTACACAATGGACATTTATAAATAGCTAGCTATGAACTAGTATACATTTGAATTCAACCTAAGGTGGTTTAAAAAAATCGAATTCAACATGAAGTCCATTCAATTATTTGAATTTGATGTCATGGCATTTGTAAACCATACCTAAACTATGGGGGTACCAATCTTTGCTCTGATTTTGTACATAATAGCATATGTAGTCGTGTACAAAATAGATTTAAATTTAGCTCCTCCATTCCAAAATAATCGTAGTTATAGGATTTTCAAGTGTCAAAATTCAAAAGGAAGCGGATAATTTAACGAGGTTTTCAAACATACAAGGTCAAATATAACGTTGTCTATTTAGGTCAATCCTCATAGTTCAAGAGTACTCTAAACGTGAATGCTTGTGTTTCAAAATTTCGAACGAAGCGCCAAAAGAGCCTCTACTCGCCCGAAACCGCGTGAGACCAATGTTTGGTAGTACAAGAAAATTACTTTTCTAATGACTCTGACCTGTGAAACCGACCGGCCCGACGTCCAAAGGTCTAAACCGGGGTAGGTTTGTAGCATCATCTAGACGCCACGCAACCGCCTCCGAAAAACATTCATACACAATGGCCGCCTAAGCACACATGTGCGCGGCCGAAATCGCTCCCGCCCACTATTTGGGACACCTGGGATTACCATCCTACCCCCGACCCGCAGTAGGTCCAAAATTTAAGAGGGGGGCCAAGTTTGTACTTCCCCAAATTTCAAACAAGCGCGTCCCATCTTCTGTTCAAAAAGCCAAAAACAAGCGTATCCCAGACCGAAACATGGTTCCCCCCACCCGTCCGATTCCCCATTCGTACTCCGTGGGCGTCAAAACTACCTCTCCACCAGCCGCGAAACCCCGGCGTCCTCCGTCCGCCACCCCATCCCACCCATCAATCGCCGCCCTCCTCCATCACGCCGGAGCCGATACCCCGATGTCGTCGTCCACCACAACCTCAACCGCAACGCCCTCCACGGCTAGTAGTTGAAGCCGAGGTGGAGCCGTCCGTACCCGAGCCAGTTCAACCATGCCATCCTGCGCCTCACCGCTGCCGCTCCAACTTCGCCACCCTCCACCGCACCGAAGCTGTTCCTGCTACGCTGTCCTTCGCCGCCTTGAATCTGCTTCCCCTCCGCCGACATACAGCCACGGCAACACAATCAACAATTTGGCCATGGGTTCATCCAAGCCTGCACCCTCGAGAACATCGGTTTCCCCGGTAAAAACAAGAAGATCGGCGCGACATCTGGAAGTGACCACACCGGCAACCGAAGAAGGTACTCCTCTTCCCTTATTCGTGCAAATCTTACGTCTCTTCTTGCACGGTATTCATCCCACAGAAGACACTAGTTGACCACTTCTTCTTGATACTAGATGTTCCTAGTAACTCGCGATGCACAAGGTTTCTCCTCATATAGTATTTCACCTTAGCTAGAGGTCCGTTGCCCCCCTGAATTTCAATTTCTGGCCAGTTGATTCCCAATTAACGGAAGCATTCCTCATATACTATTACGCCGGGGAAGCAGCGCCTTGGTGTTTATCTTAGGGGCGTCTGCGGCCTAGAGCTACTGGCGCCCGATCTGGAGGTCGGCCGGGATTGAAGGGATGGCTTGGGGGCGCAGCCAAGCACGGCGGTGGTGTGAGGTCGATGGGAGGGCGGGGCGGCGGAGGCACGGGTCTGGGCCGGTGGTCGCTGGCGGTTCATGAAAGATCGTCAACAGTGACTGGCGGGAGGTAGACGAAGGCCATTTGCCCGTTCCTTATAGATCGGACGGTTCATTAAAAAAATTGAATGACCTATTTATTTTCAGTCGACTATTATCTTAGATATGACCACATGTGGTGGTGTGCTGGAGGAGTACCTGCATTTCCTGTGCTCATATATTACAAAATCATACAGAGTAGAATCTAATTTTGTTTGCCATGCAATGTTGTAGAGCTATCATATGTCTCTTGTCATTTATTTTTAAGCCACCTACTATCTGCTACTTTAAAGTGCACTAGTTCTGCACACACTTCACCCATACTCTCACTATTGTGTTTTTATGTAAGGGTATTTCAGACTCTCCTGCCGAAAGAGAAGCAGCAAAGAAAAGAGAGAAGTCGCTCCAGCTTGGTATACGGGTAGGCAAGACACATTACAATGCTATAAAGGGTGCAGTGTCAGCAGATGGAGACGGTAAACGTAGCTCTGTAGTTGATGACCTTGCTCGCAATGAACCACCATCCCAGGTGCTTGCTTTAACTTTGCTGTGTCATATGTGGTTGCATGTTGGTGTCTAGCTTGTATTCGAAAGGCTGAAGTTGGTCTTTATTAAGATAAGGAAAGATATTTTTTACATGAACCACCATCCCGTGAGCACCAGAAGACAAATAGCTAGTCAGGGCACTGGCCGAGCCAGTGACAAGCCCAGCAAAGACATGCATCACCTGGAAGCCAACTAAAAAGCCGCGATGGTGGCGAAGCAGCCCGCCTCCCACCAAGCTCTCAGGTCCTAGATGATCATGTTCACCACTCCAGCCGGATGTCTAGCTTGTATTGCTTTCAATTTGGTTAAATTGCATCTGCTTAGCTTACACATTATACCTTTGAATATGACATGCCTTTCTGTTTTTTGTACATACTAGTACATCTGTGTATTAACCATGTTCTTACATCAAACTAATGTTCTTGTGGATCCCTCATCAATCACTTATGACAAGGCAGGCAGGCAAGGGGACTACTCCTCATTTAAAGAATGCAGCGTTAGCCTCCCGACATGATTCTCAAGAAACAGAAATGCTAGATGAAGATAGTGAACGTAGCTCTGTAGTTGATTACAGCATTTCCCCTACACTAGCATTGCAGGTGCTTGCTCTAACTTGGTAGCGTGATATGTGGTTGCATGTTGCATATGGTGTCTAGATTGTAATTCTTCCAATCTGGTTAAACTGCATGTGCTAGTCTGCTTAGCTTATACTCCTATAAATGTGACATTATACCTGTTAATGTGACATGCCTTCCTGTATTTAGTACATAGTACATCTGTCTATTAAGCATGTCCTTACATAAAACTAACTTTTTTTGTATCCCGCATCAATCAATATGACGAGACACCTTTAGTATATGTAGTGCGATATTAGTTGCATCTTTCATATGATTTATAGCATGCGCTGCTTCTAATTTGTTGAAATTCCATTTATGATGGGACGCTTTTAACTTGGCAGTCATATTGGTTGCATCTTTCATGTGGTGTCTAGCTTGCATTGCTTCTTATTTGCTGGAATGGTTTCTGCTTAGTTTACACAAACAGTTGTGAACATGCCATGCCGTCCTGTTTTTCGTACATATTCCATCCTGGTTTATGTGTTTGCCTTACATTAAAGTAGTGATTGTCAGTATCATGCATGAATGAGTTCTGAAGAGAGAATTTTATTGCTTTTTCTTGTCGGTTTTACTTGACAATTCAAAATCAATAAAGCGGAAGGAAGTTAGCAAGGCAGCGGATAAAGGTGCTCCTTCCAAACGGAGGGCCTCTACAGTTTCTACTCCTCCACACCCCCAAGATGATTTCCAAGACAACACATGCATAGACACTCAACATAGCTGTGTTTATGATGAGCACGTCTCCCCTAGTGCAGCATCACTGGTGCCCCCTCTAACTTGGCACTGTTATATGTGGTTGCATGTTATGTGTGATGTCTAGCTTGTATTTCTTCTAATTCTGTTGAATTCCATTTGCTTACTTTACACATTATACTTGAATAAGACACGTGTTCCTGTTTCTAGAACATACAATATCTGTCTATCACATAATGTTCTTACATCAAATTACTACTGTTGTGTAACCTACAACAATCACTTATCATAAGACACGTTTGACTTCGGAGTGTGATATAGGTTACATCTCACATTCTTTTCTAGCTTGTACTACTAATTTGTTGAAATGGCACTTATGACGAGATAGTTTTAAATTGGTAGAGTGATATTATTTGCATCTTTCATATGGTGTCTAGCTTTCATTGCTTCTAATTTGTTGAAATGCCTTCTCCTTAGTTTACACATCATAAGCTGTGAATATGCAATGCTGTGAATATGCAATGGCACTAATGACGAGATACCTCTAACATGGTAGTGTGATGTTGTTTGCATCTTGCATATGATTTATTTCTTGTACTGCTTCACATTTGTTTAAACGCCATTTATGCTGAGACACTGTTAACTTGGCAGAGCAATATTTGTAGCATCTTTCATATGGTGTCTACCTTCCATTGCATTGCTTCTAATTTGGTGAAATGTCTTCTTCTTAGTTTACACATCATAGTTCTGGTTATCTCTTCCGTCCTGTTTTTCATACATATTACATCCTCCTATCATGTGGTTGTATAACATCAAAGTTTTATTTGTCTGCATCACGCATCAATTTGTTCTGAAGAACTAAATTTTATTCGTTTTTCTTGTCGGCTTGACTTAACATGGCACAGAGAAAGAGGAAGAAACAGAGAATGGCAGGGAATGAGAAGCGGATGAATCCTGCAGATTCTGCTAGTACTGATGGTGCAATAGAAGGTGAAAGTCCAGCAGAAAATTCTACAAACATGGCATCCCATGCTACACAAACTGCAAAAAAAGCTAAACAGAAACAAATAGCTGCCACCAAACAAGCAGAGACAGCCCTAGTTCTTGCAACACCTACCACAGTACTACCAGCTGCACGACATACTCGTGCATCAACTGAGCTAGCAGCACGTTCCCAAGCTCCCTTGCCACCTGACACTACATCCCAAGCACTCTTGACACAAGACGAGTTGGCAATATCAGATGAACCTTGTGAGCTTCAACAACAAGAAGGTAGTTGCTGGAGTCAAGTTACAGTTCCATGCTTCTTTATATGTAGTCTCACAGTTTGATGTACACTAACACTTCCTATGTTTGTTGTTGGACTAGCACCTAGGCGCAAGAGGAAACAAACATCAGGGATAATGCTCGATAAGTTAATTAAATCTAGAGGAGGAAGAATGGAGATCCGTTTTGAGCTAGGTTTAAAAAGGCCACGTGATGCTACAGAGTCAGCCAAGTTAGTATCAGAGGCAGCGGTTGCCGTTAGGTGTCATGTACATATCCTCCCAACATGGATTCAGTACAGGAATGACAAAGACGAAATCCGGTTCAACACCTTCCTCGACCATTTATCTGTAAGTATGGTTATGTATGGAAACTAGTAATATCATCTTGCTCTGTCCCATACTTTCTAGGTTGCTGATAATGAGACTCCCATAATTTTCAACAGATGAGGTTCAAGTTGGATAGCCAAGATGATGCAACTAGACAAGCTTGCACCCATGTTTTCAAGTCTGCTCTGCGATAGTATCGGTATAACTTGAGGAAAACTCACTTTGAAGGCAAGGTTAACAGTGAAATTTCCCAAACATCTGCAGTGGAAAATATATGGGATGAAGACTGGAGGGGCCTTGTTAAACACTGGTCTGATCCGAAGTATCAGGTATATTATATATATGTGATCAGATCACATGTTGAAGTCCTATTGACGCATGTGCCACACAAATCTATCTTCTTGTAGGTGAACTGTTCAAAGAACAAGGCCAATCGTACGAAAGTGAAATTCCAATAGACGACAGGATGTCGTAGCTATATTGCACACTGCGAGGCTCTTGTAATTAGCTGCTGTTTCACTCTCTTCGCTGTACCATATTATCATATCTATATTGACTTGTTCGAAATGCAGAGGAAAGCCCGCAAGGACCAAAAAGTGCCTGAACCAAATGTTGTTGAAATCTTCAAGGACTGTCACACCAGCAAGAAGAAGGGCATGACTACACCAGTCAAAGCCGCTGTTGTAAGTCCTTAATCCTCATGCCTTTTAACTACTACTTACTCTGACTTGTGCTTGAACTGCATGGTTTGCAGCCAATGTCTATTACTCTTTTCAATTTTATACACAATTGTCTTAGCGTATCATTTCACCTTACAAGGATTAAAAGGGAGGAGTGATGTTCCTTTGATCTTGAACCGTAATCTAGTTCCGTGCTGGACTTGCCCACACAACGTTACAATTGCCTGTTTGTCTGTTCTCAGTTGTTTTGTGATATGAATGATGTCATACTATGCTTACCGTATTATAAACTTCGTCTCTTTATCCTTAGCCCTCAATACAATGTGAAGAAATAGACAATACATTAGCGATGGTACATGGTCATATGTTTGGAACCTGGTTTTATGTACTTTGCAATAAAATACAACTAATATTTTACATGGGTTCACCAGAATAAGTTTTGTATATAGACCAAAGCTATTTTGTTTGGTTTTGCTGCCTCCTTAATATCTTCTGTTCTGGTACTAATAATGTAAAACCTCAACTTTTCAGCGAGCTATGGAAAAAATGGTGGAACCGCCACCTTCTGAAGGTGGCGAGGCAACTATAACCAAAACGTCAGCTCTTGCTGCAGTGGGCCAGTACCTGTCCACTAACAGTGCCAAAATCACGTTCCTGCATAATACTGGGTTGGTTGTTAAGGCAATATCGTCCAAACTGCCTCATGATCAAGATATGCAAGCTCAAAGCAATGTTGTATCTGCGCTCCAGACACAAGTCCATTCCCTAACAGAGGCCCTTTGTGAAACAAGGAGAAACATTGCTCAATGTCGTCAAGATATGCATGGTTTTGAAACCAGACTATAAGACATTTTCTATGTTGTTCAGGAGCCTAGGGGAAATGAAGGCGAGGGTTATGGTGTTCCATCGGACAATACAACATGAAAACATAACAGTCAGGTCAAATGAACCGAGCTTCTGAACTTTTGGTGGTGCATTTATCTGCTAGACTGTTAAGTTTTATGCCAACCTTCCTTTTGTTATATAGTTGTAATTTGTTTTGGTGCGATACAAAATTATTCTTAACATGCAGCCACCGGCTAAAGAAAACAGCAAGCCATTTTTGTATAGTGTAGGGTGTTCCCTATATTTGCACTGGTGACGATCTTTGATGCCGAGTGGATGTAATCTGTGCAATCGCCTTAATAGCCTAGCGTTAGTTTGGGCCTTATTTATTTCCTAGTCTTCTTTTTCCCTGGTTTGCTAGTGGCCGCAACTACCCATGGGCCATATACGGGCCGTAGGATCCATGGATCTCCTACGGGCTGTTGATAAATGGGCCTCGGGCCGTCGATAAATGGGCCTCGGGCCATCGGATAAATGGGTCTACATGGGCCGTAATCGGGCGTAATTGGTATCGACCCAGCACGGTAACGGGCCGTTAACAAGCCGTAGGACTGCAAAAGCTTAATTCTGTCATAGGCATAATGGGTCGTTAATGGGCTAGAATATAGGACGTGCTGGCCAGAAACGGGCCGACTCTTGCCATGGGCCGAATTTGGCCCATTAGGGTAACAGGCCAGTAACGGGCCGACTCTTGCCATGGGCCAAATTTGGCCCATTTGGGGAACATGCCAGCAACGGGCTGACTCTTGCCATGCGCCGAATTTGGCCCATTAGGGGAACAGTCCAGTAACAGACTGGAAGTAATCGAGGGCCGAAAAGGAGCCCAAGAACGTATGGGCCATCAATAGGCCGAAAGCTAACACGGGCTGGAAATGGCCCATGTAAATCATGGGCTGTTAACGGGTACAAAGAAAATTACTGTTCATTATGGGCTAGAGTCACCGTGGGCCTATAAAGGGCCGAAAGATACGAAGGCCTCATATGGGCCGAAAGACGTCGTGGGCTATACATGGGCCGAAAGTGAAATGGGCTGGTGTTATATTCGACGGGCCACATGACGATGTTGGGCCGATTTCCTTTAGTGCCTAATGGGCTGTAAAACGGGCTATTTGTGAAGAGACCGTTAACAGGCTTTTCATGGGCCAGCCCGTTAACTTTTGACAAAGTCAAACGGGCCAACTTTGTAAGCTAAATGGACCAGTGGTGGGTCGTGGCACGTGTCGACATATCATAGGCGCCTATCTGACCCACTGACGAGATGACACGTGTTTCGTCCGGCCAATAAGAATTTTACACGTGGAAATTTTCCATTAGTCGGGGCTGTTAACGGGTCATCAGATCCAAAACCCGACCAATAGCTTAACGGTGTTTCGTTACGGTGGATGCCACGTGTCGTTCACCCTTGACGAAAGCACTTCTGTGACGTGCGATTTATCGTCATGGAAGTGGACACTTCCGTGATGATAATTTTGGTAATGTCATGGAACACTTCTACGACAGCACAAGTATGACTATCTTGATTCTGTCATAAATTTGTCATCGATGTACATGCATGACAAAAAACGCGACCTACTGTGACAAACACGTATTATCACGGAAGTGTATTTTTTTGTAGTGAGGCCTCGACCCCTCTATAAAGGGGGAAGAATATCAAGCATCCCTAGCGTAACCGTTCGGGACTTGCCTAAAAACACGGAGTCATGCCAACAGGCACGGTTGGATTACCCATACCCGTATTGATGAGGATCCCATGATAAGAGGGACACGATCTTTGCTTCGACAAGACGTGCCAATGAAACCGCCTCGTAATGTGTGCGGTAGCTGGTTGTAAAAAATGGTTCGAATAAGAGCCGGACCGTGGCGTGATGTCACGTTTCAAAGAGTTGTCAGCAGATTAGAGTCATAGATTATTATTCTCTTTACGGTGGTATATGGTATTTATCTTGCACAGCCGGACACGGTCCTTGTGTTCGGAACTTATCTTGAAGTATTCGGAGATGGAACCCGCCTCGCAATGCCGAAGACAATCTACGGGCTGGACTCATCGTCATTGAAGCCTGGTTCAGGGGCTACTGAGGGAGTCCTGGATAAGGGGGTATCCGGACATCAGGACTATATACTTTGGCCGGACTGTTGGACTATGAAGATACAAGATTGAAGACTTCGTCCCGTGTCCGGATGGGACTCTCCTTGGCGTGGAAGGCAAGCTTGGTGATTAGGATGTAGATCTCCTTCTCTATAACCGACTCCGTGTAACCCTAGCCCCTCTGGTGTCTATATAAACCGGAGGGTTTAGTCCGTAGGAATCAACAACAATAACAACAATCATACCATAGGCTAGCTTCTAGGGTTTAGCCTCTCTGACCTCGTGGTAGATCAACTCTTGTAATACTCATATCATCAAGATCAATCAAGCAGGAAGTAGGCTATTACCTCCATCAAGTGGGCCTGAACCTGGGTAAACATCGTGTCCCCAGTCTACTGTTACCATTAGCCTCAGACGCACAGTTCGGGACCCCCTACCCGAGATCCGCCGGTTTTGACACCGACAGCCCCCCCTTGTCCAATTCGGACTAGAGGGGGAGGGGGCGCGTGGCCTACCATGGCCGCCCCTCCTCTTCTCCACTTTGGGCCCATGTGGCCCATTAACCCCCCGGGGGGTTCCGGTAATCCCTCGGTACTCCGGTATATATCCGATAACCCCCGGAACTATTCCGGTGTCCGAATATAGTCGTACAATATATCAATCTTCATGTCTCGACCATTTCGAGACTCCTCGTTATGTCCGTGATCACATACGGGACTCTGAACTGCCTTTGGTACATCAAAACATATAAAGTCATAATATAACCGTCATCTAACTTTAAGCGTGCGGACCCTACGGGTTCGAGAACAATGTAGACATGACCGAAACACGTTTCCGGTCAATAACCAATAGCGGAACCTGGATGCTCATATTGGCTCCCACATATTCTATGAAGATCTTTATCGGTCAAACCGCATAACAACATACGTTGTTCCCTTTGTCATCGGTATGTTACTTGCCCGAGATTCTATCGTCGGTATCTCAATACCTAGTTCAATCTCGTTACCGGCAAGTCTCTTTACTCGTTATGCAATGCATCATCTCGTAACTAACTCATTAGTCACATTGCTTGCAAGGCTTATAGTGATGTGCATTACCGAGAGGGCCCAGAGATACCTCTCCGACAATTGGAGTGACAAATCGTAATCTCGAAATACGCCAACCCAACAAGTACCTTCGGAGACACCTCTAGAGAACCTTTATAATCACCCAGTTACATTGTGACGTTTGGTAGCACACAAAGTGTTCCTCCGGTAAATGGGAGTTGCATAATCTCATAGTCACAGGAACATGTATAAGTCATGAAGAAAGCAGTAGCAACATACTAAACGATCAAGTGCTAAGCTAACGGAATGGGTCAAGTCAATCACATCATTCTCAATGATGTGATCCCGTTAATCAAACGACAACTCTTTTGTCCATGGCTAGGAAACATAACCATCTTTGATAAACGAGCTAGTCAAGTAGAGGCATACTAGTGACACTCAGTTTGTCTATGTATTCACACATGTATCATGTTTCCGGTTAATATAATTCTAGCATGAATAATAAACATTTATTATGATATAAGGAAATAAATAATAACTTTGTTATTGCCTCTAGGGCATATTTCCTTCAGTGCTGACCAGACCTGTTTCGCCTTGGCCGTTGTGGTTGCGGGTGCGGCCTCAGTCCACTGGCTGCCTCCGAGTCGACCTGCTACTGCTGCAACGCGCCGCCGCCTGGGCCTCGTGCTGCTCCGCCTGCGGTCGGTCTCCCTCGCCGCCATGGGAGACGCCCCATTTTACCGCCCTGCTCCACTTCTGCCCTGACCAAGGTTCAGGCCGCTGCCGCGCCACCAGAGTCGCTAAGCCCCTCGCTTGCTCCGACTCCTGCACGCCGATGCAGCCCATGGATGTGCCGCCGAGCCGTTTGGCCGCCCCTGCCACCGTGCCTCGCGTCAAGCCGCATCGGTGCAGATCGCATGTCGAGTCGCTCATCTCCACTGTGACTTGTTTCGCCCCGACAAGCCTTGGGCCGTCCCAGCCGCGGTATGACCCGGCAGGACTTGGCGTGTAACACCCGGATAGTTATGCTAAAGTAATCCCATGCTAATGATGCCCTGTCACCGCATTTACTGTTGTTAACCTTGCATTGATTCAATCACTTTCGGTTTCAATTTTCAAAATTAAATCCAACGGCAAAAGTAAATAAAAGAAAATCAGAAATAAAAAAAAGGGCCGCAAGCCCCCCCTGCACACCGGGGCCTCGACCAACCGGCCCAACCCAGCTGGCCTGCCCAGCCGCCTCCCCTTAACGCCCTCCCGATCCACACCGAACCCTGGCCCTATCCCCTCGTCCACCCCACAACCCCCACTCCCCCCTCTCCTCCCGATCCCATATGGATCGGGCAACCCGAGCCCGTCACCGTCAATCAACCCCACGGAGCTGCCGTCGCCACCGCCCGGGGCCACCTCACCGGACCACGGCACCACAGCCCCATCCCCGTCACCACGCCGGACAACCTCATCATCGCCGACGCTGGCGCCCATCCCTTTTGTCTTTGCCCGTCATCGCCGGACCGCCCCCGCGCTCCCTCAAGCTCGCTGCCACCTCCCTACGGCTCTGATGTGAGCTGCCGTTCTCCACTCCTCTCCTTTCCTCGATAGAATGAACGCGCCTGCGTTGTCCCCGACCCCTTGTGGTCACCACGTCCATCTCCGTCCCCGCTTGTCGCCACCGCTGCCTCTCGCTACTGCCGTGCCGTCTCGCCCACGCCTATGCAGCTGACCACGCCGGCTCGCCCGCCGACGCTCGCAGCTTCAGGCACTGCTGTCGCCTCGCCTCTGCTCCCTACGCCGTCGGCGGCCTCGCAGCTTTAGGCACTGCTGCCGCCCTGCCTCTGCTCTCTACATCGCCGGCGGCCTCGCCGTGGTCATTGCCATGGCCGGTGCCCCTGGTGGCCTCGGTCTGGGGCACCCGCCCATTGATCCGCCCAACCGCGCCCCCTCGGGCCTTGCTAGGGTGAGGGTGCCAGCGCCCCCATATCGCCCAGCGCCCGTGAGGCCCTTTGGGCCACTGACCATGCTGGTCCACGCCCTGAAACAAAAAATGTATATATATATAAAAGATAAGTAATACTAATTTAATAGTGAATTAATTAATTAACTTAATTAATTATGTTTAATTAGACTAGTTAAACTTAGTAATCTATTTAACTAGTTAAACTAATTAATATGTTAATTAGGGTTATGTGTCAATGACAGCAGGACCCACCTGTAAGTTTGACCCAGTCAACAGCTTTGTTGACTGCTGACATCATGCTGATGTCGTGGTGACGTCATAACCCTGTTTTCCTTTTATTAAATCTATTAATTCCAAAAATGTATTAAAAACTTAAATATATCTTATAAAATAATCCGTAACTCGGATGAAAATGTTTTCTACATGAAAGTTGCTCAGAACGACGAGACGAGTCTGAACACGTGGTCCGTTTGTCCGCCGCACGTCTCTAGCATAGCGAACATGCAACCTTTCCCCTCCAGTTCACCTGTCTGATAGACATCCGGAACCGGGAAAACTTTCCCGGATGTTTCCCCCTTCGCCAGTATCACCTAGCACTGCATTAGAACACCTCTAGCCCCGCTTATTGTCTTGTTATGCATATGATTGCGTGTATTTACTGTTTCTTCCCCCTCTTCTCTCTGGTATACCTCAAGACTGTTGCTGATGCCCCTATGATCGACTACGTCGACAACGACCCTCCTTCTTGTCTGAGCAACCAGGCAAGCCCTCCCTTTGATCATCCTGATAACGCCCATTCCATTCTCTCATGCTTAGATTTTGCTACTGTATTTGATTGCTCTTATTCTGATGCATAGCCTGCTTTTGTACCTGCTATTGTACCTTACCTGCTTATTCTAAACTACTTAGTATAGGTTGGTTAATGATCGACAAATCGCTCAACGTGATCGACGACCAGAGCCCGGCACCTCACATCACATCACGCCCCTTTAGTTGCTCGCTCTGTAGAGCTACTATCGAGTGCCGAGGGTGATCCCTCATAACGCACTCCTGATGATAATTCTGTAGTGTAGCTATTCGGTCGTGGTCATCGAGGGTGATTTCCTCTTTCACCATTCCTAATACGGCTCTGTCCTTCAACACCTCTAGTGTGAACCTCGAGGGTGGTCCCTCTTACGTTCACCTTAATGATTACATTGAGTGGAATCCATCGGGGGTGATTCCTGGGGTTTTCCCCTTGATGTCTAGACACACAGTTACCTTGACTTTACTTGAGACCTTGGTGGAAGTCGGGCGGGCCCGGAGATCACCCGTAAGATAATAACGTGGCACGGCCGTGCATTCTAGGCCCTTGTCGTAAGTCCACGAGACGGGGCGATGGGGTCACTTTCGATTGTGAGTCTCTGCTCGTCTCTGCAAGCCAATAATACACTATGGTTTGGGTATTTGTTCTGAGTTGGCCTTTGGCCTTTACGCACCAACCACCATGCGAGAATAGTTATGGGCCTCGACGTCGCAGTATCAGCTGAAGCTTTGTCAGACGTCCAGTTTAGCATTGTGGCCGGGCCGGATCGTGACATCCACTTCGCGGGTGGTGCTGGTATCCCCTTGAGCACAACGACCCAGAGTGCAATGGGCAATGGGCCCAGACAACGGAGTGCATAGGATGTAGACCGGCGGGGACCTCTCTGCTGAGCCTAGGTAGGGCTACGATGTGTTGATCTTCTAAGGTGGGCATTGACCCAGAAAAGTGTGTCCGGCCAGAGGGATCGAGCGTGTTGGAAAACATGGTGCACCCCTGTAGGGAAGTTTATCTATTAATAGTCGTGTCCACAGTAACAGATGTTCAGACTTATATCCTGATCTTATACAACTACAAATGGATACTTGGATATGTGGCTCCGAGATTGCTTTCTCGCAGGGAGTCGAGGAAGGATCTCTGGGCATTAATGTTACAATATGTTTGTTAAATATTAAATTGCTATTCTTTACTCTTCTACATGCTGCAAGATGCTTGGAGCTGCTTGAAGATGCTAGTCTTCAATAGGCTAGGCCTTTCCCTCTATTCTGGCATTCCGCAGTTCAGTCCACAGATACAAACCTTCCATTTGATACCAGTGCATACTTAGTATAGATCTGATGCTCGCGAGTACTTTGGATGAGTACTCACGGTTGCTTTGCTACCCCTTTCCCCCTTCTTTCTTCTTTCCGGTTGATGCAACCAGATGGTGGATTCCTAGAGCCAGATGCCACCGACGATGAATAGTACTATGTGGAGGCCGCCAACGACCAGGAGTAGTTAGGAGGTCCCAGGCAGGAGGCCTTGCCTCTTCGATCGTGTTGCTTTTGTGCTAGCCTTCTTAAGGCACCCCTTGTTTAACATATGTCTGTACTCAGATATTGTTTCCTCCACTGACCCTTGTGTATCGAGCTATGTATTCGAGCCCTCGAGGCCCCTGGCTTGTAATATAAAGCTTGTATTATTCTATTTGTGTCTAGAGTTGTGTTGTGATATCTTCCCGTGAATCCCGGATCTTGATAGTACACACTTGTGTGTATGATTAGTGTACGATTGAATCGGGGGCGTCACAAGTTGGTATCAAAGACGACTGCCTGTAGGATCCCCCTTTCCAAACTCCTTGGCCGAAGTTGAGTCTAGTCTTCGAAAAACTGTTTTACTAACATGGCTGTGTGGCTTACGGGCCCACGTCGCCATTGGGTGGTATTAGGATCTTTTATTCCTTGACTATACTCTGGGACTCTGATCTCTCTTCTACTGAGGTTAAATGATTTTGCTAACTCTAACCTTAGGATCTTGTGATCACATCCATCCGGAGATTTGTATTACGCCTTTCTTGAATTGGGAGCCAGGATCTGCTTCACTTTGTTCACGGGCCGCAGAAATCCTTTTATCGAGGGCACTCTGCGTCGTCCCCTACATATTCCCCGCTCTAGTGGTTTTCTCCAATGATGATGTAGCCTTTTCTATGTATCGTTGTTGTATCCCTCCATCGCGTGCAAGCGTGCCGCCTAGTATGTCTAGGATGATCCCCTTGTCTGAACTCCTACTAACAACATGTATTTGGCTATATATATGTATCTGTATGGCCTTGATGACTACTGTTGTATACATACTGCGCCTTTGCTCATTGTTCAAGTTACATCATGAATGACTCCATAAACCTGCTCCACCCCCCTGTTAAATTGCTTCCTGATGTTTTAGCAGGATGGCTGACGATCCTCCACCTCCACCCTATATTGCCGCAATGATGCAGCAGTTTGAGCTGAATCGTCAGTTTATGACTGGAGTAATGGCTCAGTTTCCAAACAAGAATGCTCATGAACAGCCTGCCCCAATAACATTGCAAGAATTTGTGCGCCTCAACCCATCTATTTTCCGCAACTCCACCAATCCTATGGATGCTGATGATTGGCTTCGGGAAATCCTATTTGAGATGGAGTCAGCAAATGTTGCCCCTGCCAGTTACGTCACCTTTGTGACATTCCATTTGAAGGGTCCAGCTGCTCAATGGTGGGAAAGCCACAAGGGCATGCTGTCTATAGAGACTGTAATCACTTGGCAGGAATTTCAGTTAGCCTTCCATGCATGACACATTCCTCAAGGTCTGATGGACCGGAAGAAGAAGGAGTTCCTCAAACTCTCACAAGACTCAATGACTGTGGATGAATATCAGAGGAAATTCCTTGAATTATCTCGCTATTCTGCGGATGACGTCTGCACTGATGATCGTAAGCAGGAGAAATTTCGTGAAGGACTGCATCCCGATATAAAGCTCACACTTGTTGCTCATGATTGTGCAGACTTTGCGACGCTTGTCAGCCAAGCTTTCCAAACTGAAACGGGTCTTACTGAGTACAAAGAGTCTCTCAAGCGTACTCGAGATGTTGGCTCATCCTCGAGCCAGCCTGCTTAGAAACGCCGAGTCTGGATCCCACACAATGTCCATCACCAACCTGCTCTGACACCAAGGCCATCTTATGTTGCACCTCGTCTGCCTCCACCGCCGAGACAACCAACAATTCAGGGTGGACAATCCAATGTTGTGGCTCCTCCCCATAATGATGGGTTATGCCGCAAGTGTGGAAAGCCAGGACACCTTGCTCTCAGTTGTTGCCCAGGTCAGCCACAGAATGCATCATGTCCTTCCGCTGGTCGTAAGAAGAGCCGTCGAAGCTATCGTTCCAGAAACAGCAATACCCAACCGTCTGATGTTATACTTGGCCAGGCCAACCACGTCGATGTTGATAAGGCTCAGAAGGAACCGACTGTCGTGATGGGGACCCTCCTCGTTAACTTAGTGCCAACATCTGTTCTTTTTGATTTAGGAGCATCGCATTCCTTCATATCTGAGGCATTTGCACGCGAACAAGACTTATCATTTGAAAATGTGTACCCTCCGCTGGTGATTAACTCTCCAGGATCCAGGTGGGATACCTTGATGGTAGCCCACAACAACCACATTGTAATTGGAGGATTAGTGTTCTCTGCTTCACTCATGGCCCTCAAGGGTTCTACCATAAATGTCATTCTCGGTATGGATTGGCTGAAAGCTCATAATGCTTTGATTGACTGTGCTGCTGAGACAGTCCAGCTCACTCAACCTTCTGGCCAGACTGTCCAATACTCAGCCCGAACAACTCAGGATGCCGAGAATCAGATATATGTTCTGAATGCATTGAATGCTTCACCTCTTGAGGGAATAGAGAACATTCCAGTTGTTCGTGATTTCAAAGATGTCTTACCAGAAGAACTTCCAGGAATACCCCCTGTTAGAGCTGTCGAATTCGTCATAGACTTGAAACCGGGCACAACTCCTATTGCCAAGCGACCCTACAAGATGCCGCCACATGAACTCCTTGAACTTAAGGAGGATATTGAAAAATCTCTTCACAAGGGTTTCATTCGTCCTAGTTCCTCTGTTTGGGGAGCACCTTCTCTCTTTGTCAAGAAGAAGGATGGTACAAATCGTTTGGTCCAAGATTACCGACCTATCAACCAGGCAACAATTCAGTACAAGTATCCGCTTCCTAGAATCAACGATCTGTATGATCAACTTGCTGGTTCTTCAGTATTCTCTAAACTTGATTTGAGGTTGGGTTACCACCAGATTTGGGTTCGTGAAGAGGATATTCCCAAGACTGCTTTTGTGACTCGCTATGGTTCATACGAGTACATCGTCATGTCCTTCGGCTTGACCAATGCTCCAACGACTTTCTCTCGTATGATGAACTGTATATTCATGGAATACCTCGACAAGTTCATCATGGTTTATCTGGATGATATCCTTGTATATTCCAAGAATAAAGAAGAACATGCTGAACACCTTCGACTTGTTCGGGAAAAGCTTCGAGAACATCAACTATATGCCAAGTATTCCTAGTGTGAATTCTGGCTTCCTGAAGTAACCTACCTTGGGCATGTGATCTCCAAGGATGGTATTGCCGTCAACCCCAAGCGAGTTCAGGATATTCTCGATTGGACTCCTCTGAAGAATGTCAAACAAGTCAGAAGTTTTCTCGGACTCGCCAGCTATTGCCGTCGATTTGTCGAGAACTTCTCCAAGATCGACAAGCCCCTGACTGGTCTGCTCCAGAAAGGCGTCAAGTTTGATTGGACAGAAAAGTGTCAGGAAAGTTTCCACGCACTCAAAGACAAGTTGACTTCTGCCCCAGTGCTTGCTCCTCTGGATACTAAGAAGGACTTCGTCATTTATTGTGATGCTTCACGTTAAGGCCTAAGCGCTGTCCTAATGCAGGAGCATAAAGCAATTGCTTATGCCTCTCGTCAATTGCGCCCTCACGAAGAGAACTACCTAGTTCATGACCTTGAGCTTGCTGCTGTCGTGCATGCACTGAAATAGGGGCGACATTACCTTCTCGGTAATCGTTGTGAGATCTTCACCGACCACCAAAGTCTGAAGTATCTGTTTACCCAGCCAGACCTGAACCTCCGTCAGCAGAGATGGATGGAGATGGTAGCAGATTTGGACTTGGGTATTTCCTATACACCAGGCAAGGCTAATGTAACGGCTGATGCTCTGAGCGGCAAGTCATATTGCAATCACCTCGAGGTTCGAAATGTTCATCCCTCGCTTGTTGAAGAATTCAGGAAGCTGAACCTCCATATTGTTCCTCCTGGTGCACTTGCACCCCTCTCCCAGAGTTTCAAAAGATGAATCTTCGTATTGTTCCTCAGGGTTCTCTAAATACCCTTGCTCTCATGCCAGATCTCGTGGGTGATATCAAGACTATTCAACATTATGACTCTGAAGTCGAGAAGATTAAACGCTATCTCTTAGAAGGAAAGCCCTCTTTCTTCACTATTGCCGATGATGGCGCCTTGTACTAAAAGGGCCGCCTAGTGGTGCCATGTGCGAGTGAAAACCTGAATCTGACTCCAAGGGTTATGAAAGAAGCTCATGATACACCTTTGTCTATTCATCCCGGTAGCACCAAGATGTACCAAGACATTCGTCAGAGATTCTGGTGGTCTAATATGAAGCAAGACATTTCTCGTTATGTTGCTGAGTGTGATGTTTGTCGTCATATCAAAGCAGAGCATCAAAGGTCTGCTGGAACTCTGCAACCTACCTCTATTCCTGAATGGAAATGGGACCATGTTGAAATGGACTTCGTCACTGGATTCCCCAAATCGCAGAAAGGTAATGATGCTATTCTAGTAGTCATTGACTGGCTTTCTAAAGTTGCACATTTTCTGGTTGTTAAAGAAATGGTCACTGCTAGTCAGCTGGCAACCCTCTACATGTCCAGAATTGTCTCACTTCACGGTATCCCATTGGTAATCAGTTCAGATCATGGCAGTTTATTCACTTCAAGATTCTGGGCAAGTTTCCAAGAAGCTTTGGGGACTCATCTATCTTTCAGCACTGCTTTTCATCCTCAGTCGCAAGGGCAAGTTGAACGCGTCAACCAAGTTCTCGAAGACATGCTTCGAGCTTGTGTTATTTCCTTCGGAAAGAAATGGGAGGAATCTCTCCCATATGTTGAGTTCTCCTACAACAATAGCTATCAAGCTAGTCTAAAGATGGCCCCCTTCAAAGTGTTATATGGACGAAAGTGCCGAACCCCTCTGAACTGGTCAGAAACTGGGGAACATCCACTCTTCGGTCCGGATATTATCCAACACGCCGAAGAACAAGTCCGCGTCATTCGCGAGAATCTCAAGACTGCTCAGTCACGTCAGAAAAGTCAGTATGATCGTCATCACAAAGACATGGTCTATCATCCTGGCGAAATGGCTTATCTTTGAGTCACACCAATGAAGGGTGCACACTGCTTCGGGATCAAGGGTAAGCTGGCTCCTCGCTATATTGGTCCATTCACTATTCTTGAAAGGCATGGAAAAGTGGCATACCAGTTGGAACTACCATCAAACCTTTCTCAGGTTCACAATGTGTTCCATGTGTCACAACTCAGCCGCTGATTCAAAGACCCAATCCGAGCAGTGGATCATGAAGTGCTCGAGTTGCAACAGGACCTCTCCTATAAAGAGCATCCGGTCCGCATTCTCGACCAAGCTGAACGCCGCACACGTTAGAAGGCGATCAAGTTCCTCAAGGTCCACTGGTCGCATCACTCTGAAGACGAAGCCACTTGGGAACACGTGGATCGCTTGCGTGAAGAATAACCTGCTTTGTTTCCTTCTACCTCCTAAATCTCGGGATGAGATTTCTTGCAGTGAAGGAGAATTGTAACGCCCGGATAGTTATGCTACAGCAATCCTATGCTAATGATGCCCTGTCACCGCATTTACTGTTGTTAACCTTGCGTTGATTCAATCACTTTCGGTTTCAATTTTCAAAATTAAATCAAACGGCAAAAGTAAATAAAAGAAAAGGAGAAATCAAAAAAAGAAAGGGCCGCAAGCCCCCCTGCACACCGGGGCCTCGGCCAACCGGCCCAACCCAGCTGGCCGGCCCAGCCGCCTCCCCTTAACCCCCCTCCCGATCCACACCGAACCCTAGGCCTATCCCCTCGTCCACCCCACAACCCCCACTCCCCCATCTCCTCCCGATCCCATCTGGATCGGGGCACTAGAGCCCATCACCGTCAATCGACCCCGCGGCGCTGCCGTCGCTGCCGCCCGGGGCCACCTCGCCGGACCACCGCACCGCAGCCCCGTCCCCGTCGCCACGCCGGACAGCCTTATCATCGCCCAACGCACCTCGATGCCGGTGCCCATCCCCTACGTCTTCGCCCGTCATCGCCGAACCTCCCCCGCGCTCCCTCGAGCTCGCTGCCACTTGCCTACGGCTTTGATGTGAGCTGCCGTTCTCCACTCCTCTCCTCTCCTCGGTAGAATGAACGCGCCTGCGCCATCCCCGACCCCTTGTGGTCACCACATCCATCTCCGTCCCCGCTCGTCGCCACCGCCGCCTCCCGCTACTGCCGTGCCGTCTCGCCCGCGCCTATGCAGCTGACCACGCCGGCTCGCCCGCCGACGCTCGCAGCTTCAGGCACTGCTGCCGCCCCGCCTCTGCTCCCTACGCCGCCGGTGGCCTCGCCATGGTCGGCGCACCTGGTGGGCTCGGTCGGGGGCACCCACCCGTTGATCCGCCCACCCGCGCCCGCTCGGGCCTTACTCGGGTGCGGGTGCAAGCGCCCCCATATCGCCCAACGCCCGTGAGGCCCTTTGGGCCACTGACCATGCTGGCCCACGTCCTGAAACAAAAAAATGTATATATAAAAAAAGATAAGTAATACTAATTAAATAGTTAATTAATTAATTAACTTAATTAATTATGTTTAATTAGACTAGTTAAACTTAGTAATCTAATGAACTAGTTAAACTAATTAATATGTTAATTAGGGTTATGTGTCAATGACAGCATGACCCACCTATAAGTTTGACCCAGTCAACAGCTCTATTGACTACTGACATCATGCTGATGTCGTGGTGACGTCATAACCCTGTTTTCCTTTTATTAAATCTGTTAATTCCAAAAACGTTTTAAAAACTTTAATATATCTTATAAAATAATCCGTAACTCGGATGAAAACATTTTCTACATGAAAGTTTCTTAGAACGACGAGAGCATTCTAAACGCACGGTCCGTTCATCCGCTGCACGTCCCTAGCATAGCGAACATGCAACCTTTCCCCTCCGGTTCACTTGTCTAACAAACATCCGGAACCGAGGAAACTTTCCTGGATGTTTCCCCCTTCGCCAGTATCACCTAGCACTGTGTTAGAACACCTCTAGCCCCGCTTATTGTCTTGTTATGCATATGATTGCGTGTATTTACTATTTCTTCCCCCACTTCTCTCCGATAGACCTTGAGGCTGCTGCTGATGCCCCTGTGATCGACTACGTCAACGACGACCCTCCTTCTTGTCTAGGCAACGAGGCAAGCCCTCCCTTTGATCAGCCCGATATCGCCCATTCCATTCTCTCATTATTGCATTAGATTTTGCTACTGTATTTGATTGCTCCTATTCTGATGCATAGCCTGCTTTGTACCTGCTGTTGTACCTTACCTGCTTATTCCAAACTGCTTAGTACAGGTTGGTTAGTGATCCATCAGTGACCCCCACCTTTTCCTTGTCGCCCCTGCTTCATCATCGACGACTCGATAAACATGATCGACGACCAGATCCCGGCACCTCACATCACATCACACCCCTTTAGTTGCTTGACTCTGCAGAGCTACTATCGAGTGCCGAGGGTGATCCCTCATAACGCACTCTTGATGATAATTCTGCAGTGTAGCTATTCGGTCGTGGTCATCAAGGGTGATTTCCTCTTTCACCATTCCCGATACGGCTCTGTCGTTCAACACCTCAAGTGTGAACCTCGAGGGTGGTCCCTCTTACATTCACCTTGATGATTACATTGAGTGGAATCCATCGGGGGTGATTCCTCGGGTTTTCCCCTTGATGTCTGGACACACAGTTACCTTGACTTTGCTTGAGACCTTGGTGAAAGTCGGGCGGGCCCGGAGAGCACCCACATGATAATGACGTGGCATGGCTGGGCATTCTAGGCCCTTGTCGTAAGTCCACGAGACGGGGTGACGGGGTCACTTTCGATCGTGAGTCTCTGCTCGTCTCCGCAAGCCAATAATACACTATGGTTTGGGTATTTGTTATGAGTTGGCCTTTGGCCTTTACACACCAACCACCACGCGAGAATAGTTATGGGCCTCGCCGTCGCAGTATCAGCTGAAGCTTTGTCAGATGTCCAGTTCAGCATTGTGGCTGGGCAGGATCGTGCCATCCACTTCACGGGTGGTGCTGGTATCCCCTTGCGCACAACGACCCGAAGTGCAACAGGCGATGAGCCCAGACCCCGGAGTTCTTAGGATGTAGACCGGCGGGGACCTCTCTGCTGAGCCTAGGTAGGGCTATGACGTGTTGATCTTCCGAGGCCGGGCATTGACCCAGAAAAGTGTGTCTGGCCATAGGGATCGAGCATGTTGGAAAATGTGGTGCACCCATGTAGCGAAGTTTATCTATTAATAGCCATTTCCACGGTAACGGACATTCAGACTTATATCCTGATCTTATACAACTACAAATGGATACTTGGATATGTGGCTCCGAGATTGCTTTCTTGCAGGGAGTCGAGGAAGGATCTCTGGGCATTAATGATACAGCATGTTTGTTAAATATTAAATTACTATTCTTTACTCTTCTACATGCTGCAAGATGCTTGGAGCTGCTTGAAGATGCTAGTCTTCGATAGGCTAGGCCTTCCCCTCTATTCTGGCATTCTGCAGTTCAGTCCACAGATACAAACCTTCCATTTGATACCAGTGCATACTTAGTATAGATCTGATGCTTGCGAGTACTTTGGATGAGTACTCACAATTGCTTTGTTACCCCTTTTTCCCCTTCTTTCTTCTTTACGGTTGATGCAACCAGATGGTGGATCCCTGGAGCCAGATGCCACCGACGACGGATACTACTACGTGGAGGCCGCCAACGACCATGAGTAGTCAGGAGGTCCCAGGCAGGAGGCCTTGCCTCTTCGATCGTGTTGCTTTTGTGCTAGCCTTCTTAAGGCACCCCTTGTTTAACTTATGTTTGTACTCAGATATTGTTGCTTCCGTTGACCCTTGTGTATCGAGCTATGTATTCAAGCCCTCGAGGCCCCTGGCTTGTAATATAAAGCTTGTATTTTTTTATTTGTGTCTAGAGTTGTATTGTGATATCTTCCAATGAGTCCCCGATCATGATGGTTCCACACGTGAAGGCAAAAGTGACCCATCCATTGATCCATCAGCACAAGGAAAAGTCAAACCAACAGCAGCTCGGAGGAGGATTTGATCTCCGAGCCATTTTCAGTCTCGCGAGCGATGACTCTGAGCCATTTCCAATCTCGTGCTGACCAGACCTGTTTCACCTTGGCCATTGTGGTTGCGGGTGCGGCCTTAGTCCACCGGCTGCCTCCGAGTCGACCTGCTACTGCTGCAACGCGCCGCCGCCTGGGCCTCGTGCTGCTCCGCCTACGGTCGGTCTCCCTCGCCGCCGTGGGAGATGCCCCGTTCAGCCGCCTTGCTCCACTTCTTCCCTGACAAAGGTTCAGGCCGCTGCCACGCCACCAGAGTCACTAAGCCCCTCACTTGCTCCAACTCCTGCATGCCGATGTAGCCCCCGGATGTGCCACCGAGCTGTTTGGCCGCCCCTGCCACCGTGCCTCGCGTCAAGCCACCTTGGTGCAGATTGCATGTCGAGTCGCTCGTCTCCACTGCGACTCGTTTCGCCCCGACAAGCCTTGAGCCGCCCCAGCAGCGGTATGACCCGGCAGGACTTGGCATTTCATTGGTAAACCGCCGGAGGATTGGTGACTCATGAGTCTGGCGGCTCACTGGTCTGATGACTCATGAGCCTGGCGAATCACGGATGGCCCTAACGGCAGGTCAGATAGAAGACTAGGCCCAAGGCCGAGAAGGCTAGCTCATGTTATGGTGGGCCGGCTTAAGAGGAAAGCATAGGGAATATTACCTTACAAAGGAAGCAAGACTAGGACTCCGCTTGTAATAGAGTAATCCTAATCCCTACTAGGACTAGTCATGTAACTCGGCCCTTCAACATATATAAGGAGGGGCAGGGCACCCCAAGAGGGACTAGCAAAAACAATCTCTAAGGCTAGACAGAACTAAAGGGGAGCCGGCTTATGCAGCGTCTCCCTGATGAGCATAATGAGATCTAGCCACAAACAACATGTAGGGAAATTACCGGATGATGTTTCCCGGGGCCCGAAGCTATCTAAATCCTTGTCTTGTGTGTTGATCCGTCCCGCATCTCTCGTCCCGACCAAACCCTCTCAAGCTACCACATAGATGCGTTGGCCTCATGACTAATTCCTCACACTAGGACATCTGCCGTGACGTTTCCACGACAAGATGAATACCCCGTTTCGTATCCATCTACCTCCTAAAATCTCGAGACGAGATTTCTTGTAGTGGAGGAGAGTTGTAATGCTCGGATAATTAAGCTACACTAATCCCCTGTCGATGATGCCATGTCATCGCTTTTACTATTGCTAAATCTCGCCTAGATTCAAACAAGGTATAAATTCAAATTTAAAATAATGTCAAAAAAATATTTCTTCAAACAGTGATACAAAAATGTTCATTGGGTTGTAAATATTCACTAACGAATTGTCATGGATAAATCAATATCATTTGAGATATTTAGTTGCGCCTAGAATTTAAAACAGGTCCAAACTACACCATATTAGCCCCATTTAAATGCAAACATAATTCAAATGTATTCAAACTTTCCCCAAACTTTTTGTACCAAACCAGTGCAATGCATCGTATTTATGTGAGTAATTTCATGCAGAGCAAAAATCATTTGGGATGAAAACAAGCTGCAAAACAGAGCAAAAAATTGCAAAAGGGAAGAAAAGGATTAAAAACTATTGTCACTTGGCACTTTGGCCAAGCACCCCCCAACTGTAGCCCAGCCCACCATAGGCCTTTCCCCTTCTTCTGTACATGGAGGAGGCAGAGGCCATGGCGTGGCAGCCATCCAATGATGCCATGGCCAGATGGCCACGAGGGCGCCTCCCTCGGCCTTTAAAGGCGTCCACCGAAACCCTAACGCCCATCTCGTTCATGCCCCCTTGACCCCATCGTTCCCCCTCTTCTATGGCTCAACCTCGAGCTCAAAAATCCCACGATCACCGCTGACTCATCGTCGTTGTTGCGGCCATCGACATCTCCAACATGCGGGAACACATCCAAGAGGTCTGCCGCGGCTGGCTTCATCCGCTCCTGGCACCAGCTCGAGCCGGGGTGTTATGTTGCCAACATCATCATAATTTCACCGCCACAACCTCTCCACCAAGCATAAAGCATTATTTTCATGATCCCCAAGCATATCAATTTTATTACTCTCCACATAAGCAAAATTCTTCTCATTCGGAATAGTGGGAGTATCATATGAAACTCAAATACTGTAAATTGTTTCCACATTGAAAGAGTTATGTTCAGAAAAGGGTAATCATAATCATGACAAGTTTTATAAATATAATCATCACTACTTTTTATAGCATAAGTATCATCACAATAATCATCATAAGTAGCAACTTTGTTCTCATCATAATCAATTGAAACCTCTTCCAAGATAGTGGAATCATTACTAAATAAAGTCATGACATCTCCAAATCCACTTTTATAATTATCACAATAAGATTCAACACCCTCCAAAATAGTGGGATCATTACTTCCTAAAGTTGACACTCTTCCAAACCCACTTTCATCAATATAATCATCATAAGTAGGAGGCATGCTATCATCATAATAAATTTGCATATCAAATCATGGGAGACTAAAAATATCATCTTCATTAAACATAACATCCCCAAGCTTGGGACAAACATTAATTGCAGAAAATAAATTCTCAAACATGTCATTCTCATCAAACATAGCATCCCCAAGCTTGCGCCTATGCATAGCATAAGCATAATCACCCTCATCATTAATAGTATGGATAGCACCAATAGTATAGCAATTATCATCATCAGAATGAGTAATAGGAGCAACATCATTTGGGAGGGATACCTTTTTACCTTTGTTTCTCCGTCTTTTCTTTTTATTATTCACATTATGTGTGGGTTTAATCCTCTTTTTGGAGCTCCTTATTAATGAGATTGGTTGACTAGAAAGCTCCTCCTCGTTACCTGATTCATCATAAGAAAGAATAGGAAGATATTGGGAAACTAATTCCCTTTCATTAGTATTCTCTTCATCTTCTATTTGTCTTCTTGTCTTTATGTAATTGGCAATATAAGGATTTTCAATGCAATTCACCGCACAATACATATAAATTTCCTCTTGATCAAAATCAAGAACTTTATCAAGGACAAATTCTGGAATATCCTTATTTATACGTTTCATTTCTTCATAACCCAAAAGCAAACTAAATTCATTATGATGCGTAAGGGAAATCAAGTCATCATAATTTTTGGACACAATTCGATCATAAAACAATTTGCATTGGAGATTTAAATGATCACGCTCATTGAAAAGTTTACAAGGATTGCAAAGAAATTTTAAATTTTCATCACAAGCATCTAGCCTCTCTTGCATCCATTTAGTTTCTAAATACTTATGCCTCTTGCAAAATCTATCTTCCCTATTTGGTGTGTACTTGCAAACTCTATGCACTCCACAAAAGTTGACATGCTTATAAGAGACATTTTTATCATGACTAGTGCAATCATCATTAGTACTACGGATATTCAAAGAGTTCATACTAACAACATTGCAATCATGCTCATCATTCAAAGATCTAGTGCCAAACATTTTATTGCATTCTTCTTCTAACACTTCGGCACAATTATCGGAATCCTTATTTTCATGAAAGACATTAAAAAGATGAAGCATATGTGGCAACCTCAATTCTATTTTATTGTAGTTTTCTTTTATAGACTAAACTAGTGATAAAACAAGAAACTAAAATATTCAATTGCAAGATCTAAATATATACCTTCAAGCACTAACCTTCTCAGCAATGGCGCCAAAAAAGATCTTGATGTCTACTACACAACCTTCTTCTTGTAGACGTTGTTGGGCCTCCAAGTGCAGAGGTTTGTAGGACAGTAGCAAATTTCCCTCAAGTGGTTGACCTAAGGTTTATCAATCCGTGGGAGGCATAGGATGAAGATGGTCTCTCTTAAACAACCCTGCAACCAAATAGCAAAGAGTCTCTTGTGTCCCCAACACACCCGATACAATGGTAAATTGTATATGTGCACTAGTTTGGCGAAGAGATGGTGATACAAGTGCAATATGGATGGTAGATATAGGTTTTTGTAATATGAAAATATAAAAACAACAAGGTATCAAGCGATAAAAGTGAGCAAAAATGGTATTGCAAGGCTTCGAAACAAGGCCGAGGGTTCATACTTTCACTAGTGCAAGTTCTATCAAGAATAATAACATAATTGGATCATATAACTATCCCTCAACATGCAACAAAGAGTCACTCAAAGTCACTAATAGCGGAGAACAAACAAAGAGATTATTGTAGGGTACTAAACCACCTCAAAGTTATTCTTTCCGATCAATCCATTGGGCTACTCCTATAAGTGTCACAAACAGTCCTAGAGTTCGTAGTAAAATAACACCTTAACACACACATCAACCAAAACCCTAATGTCACCTAGATACTCCAATGTCACCTCAAGTATCCGTGGGTATGATTATACGATATGCATCACACAATCTCAGATTCATCTATTCAAACCAACAGAAAGAACTTCAAAGAGTGCCCGAAAGTTTCTACCTGAGAGTCAAGACGAAAACGTGTGCCAACCCCTATGTATAAGTTCACAAGGTCACTGAACCCACAAGTTGGTCATCAAAACATACATCAAGTGGATCACGTGAATATCCCATTCTCACCACAGATAAGCACACGCAAGACATACATCAAGTGTTCTCAAATCCTTAAAGGCTCAATCTGATAAGATAACTTCAAACAGAAAACTCAATCCATTACAAGAGGTAGAGGGGGAGAAACATCATAATATGCAACTATAATAGCAAATCTCGGAGTACATCAAGATCGTGCCATATAAAGAACACAGGAGAAAGAGATCAAACACATAGCTACTGGTACATACCCTTAGCCCCGAGGGTGAACTACTCCCTCCTCATCATGGAGAGCGTCACGATGATGAAGATGGCCACCGGTGATGATTCCTCCCTCCATCAGAGTGCCAGAACGGGGTCCCGATTGGTTTTTGGTGGATATAGAGGCTTGCAGCGGCGGAACTCCTGATCTAGGTTTCTTTTCGGGGTTTCTGTATTTATAGGAATTTTTGGCGTCAGATTCACGTCAGGGGGGTCTCCGAGTCAGCCACGAGGTAGGGGGCTCGCCCAGGGGGGTAGGGCGCGCCCTCCACCCTCGTGGATGACTCGAGACTCTTCTGGCCCAACTCTTTTGCTTCATGGGTTTCTTCTGGTCCATAAAAAATCATCGGGAATTTTTAGCTCGTTTGCACCCCGTTTGATATTCCTTTTCTGTAAAACTCAAAGACAAGGAAAAAAATAGAAACCGGCATTGGGCTCTAGTTTAATAGGTTGGTCCCAAAAATCATATAAAATAGCATATAAATGCATATCATCCAAAACAGATAATATAATAGCATGGAACAATAAAAAATTATAGATAAGTTGGAGACGTATCAAGCATCCCCAAGCTTAATTCCTGCTTGTCCTCGAGTAGGTAAATGATAAAAACAGAATTTTTGATGTGGAATGCTACCTAACATATTTATCAGTGTAATCTTCTCTATTGTGGCAAGAATATTCAGATCCATAAGATTCAAAACAAATGTTTAATATTGACATAACACCAATAATACTTCAAGCATACTAATAAGCAAATTATGTCTTCTCAAAATAACACGACCAAAGAAAGCTTATCCCTACAAAATCATATAGTCTGGCTATGCTCCATCTTTGTCACACAAAACATTCAAATCATGCACAACCCCGGTTTCAGCCAAGCAATTGTTTCATACTTTATTATTCTCAAACTTTTTCAACTTTCACGCAATACATGAGCACTATAGGTGGAATATAATGGTGGCTGGGGAGAAGACAAAAGGAGGGAGATAATCTCACATCATCTAGGCGTATCAACAGGCTATGGAGATGCCCATTAATAGATATCAATGTGAGTGAGTAGGGATTGCCACGCAACAGATGCACTAGAGCTATAAGTGTATGAAAGCTCAAAAAGAAACTAAGTGGGTGTGCATACAACTTGCTTGCTCATGAAGACCTAGGGAGATTTGAGGAAGCCCATCGCTGGAATATACAAGCCAAGTTCTATAATGAAAAATTCCCACTAGTATATGAAAGTGATAAAATAAGAGACTCTCTATCATGAATATCATGGTGCTATTTTGAAGCACAAGTGTGGAAAAAGGATAGTAACATTGCCGCTTCTCTATTTTTCTCTTTTTTTATTTGGGCTTCTTTGGCCTCTTTTTTTTATTTTGGATGCTTTGGCTTTTTTTAATTCCTCACATGGGACAATGCTCTAATAATGATGATCATCACACTTCTATTTACTTATAACTCTAAAAATTACAACTCAATGCTTAGAACAAAATATGACTCCATGTGAATGCCTCCGGCGGTGTACCGGGATGTGCAATGAATCAAGAGTGACATGTATGAAAGAATTATGATAGGTGGCTTTGCCACAAATATTATGTCAACTACATGAGCATGCAAAGCAATATGTCAATCATAAAGTGTGTCATAATAAACGGAACAGTGGAAAGTTGCATGGCAATATATCTCGGAATGACTATGGAGATGCCATGATAGGTAGTTATGGTGGTTGTTTTGAGAAAGGTATATGGTGGGTGTATGGTACCGGCGGGAGTTGCGTGCCACAAGAGAGTCTAGAAATGGTGGAAGGGTGAGAGTGCGTATAATCCATGGACTCAACATTAGTCATAAAGAACCCATATACTTATTACAAAAATCTATTATTCATCGAAACCAAGCACTATGCGCATGCTCCTAGGGGAAGGGTTGGTAGGAGTTAACCATCGCGCGATCCCGACCTCCACACAAAGGATGACAATCAAAGAAATACTTCATGCTCCGAATTTGTTACACAACGGTTCACCATACGTGCATGCTACGGTACTCACAAAACATAACACAATTATTTCTCAAATTCATAATTACTCCACTAGCATGACTCTAATATCACCATCTTCATATCTCAAAACAATCATAAAGAATCAAACTTCTCATAGTATTAAATGCACTTTATATGAAAGTTTTTATTATATCCCTCTTGGATGCCCATCATATTAGGACTAAATTCATAACCTAAGAAAATTACCATGCTGTTCTAAAAGACTCTCAAAATAATATAAGTGAAGCATGAGAGTTCATCAATTTCTTAAAAATAAAACCACCGCCGTGCTCTAAAAAATATAAGTGAAGCACTAGAGCAAACGACAAACTACTCCAAAAGATATAAGTGAAGATCAATGAGTAGTCGAATAATTATGCAACTATGTGAAGACTCTCTAACATTTAAGAATTTCAGATCTTGGGATATTATTCAAATAGCAATCAAAAAAATAAAATAAAATGATTCTCCAAGCAAAACATATCATGTGGTCAATAAAAATATAGCTCCAAGTAAAGTTACCAATGAACGAAGACTAAAGAGGGGATGCCATCCGGGGCATCCCCAATCTTAGGCTCTTGGTTGTCCTTGAATATTACCTTGGGGTTCCTTGGGAATCCCCAAGCTTAGGCTCTTACCACTCCTTATTCCATAGTCCATCGAATCTTTACCCAAAACTTGAAAACTTCACAATACAAAACTCGACAGAAAACTCGTAAGCTCCGTTAGTATAAGAAAATAAATCACCACTTAGGTACTGTTGTGAACTCATTCTAAATTCATATTGGTGTAATATCTTTGTATTCCAACTTCTCTATGGTTCATACCCTCCGATACTACTAATAGATTCATCAAAATAAGCAAACAACACATAGAAAATAGAATATGTCAAAAACAGAACAGTCTGTAGTAATCTGTCACTCTAGAATACTTATGTAGCTCCAAAAATCCAGCCAAATTAGAAAAGTCTGAGAAATTTGTGTACCAATACAGAGCAAAAATAATCAGATCAAAAGCACGTTTCTGTGAATTATTAAAACTAATTTACTGGGCGCAAAAGTTTCTGATTTTCAGGAGGATCAACACAACTATCACCGTAAGCTATACCAAAGGTCTTACTTGGCACTTTATTGAAAAAAAGCTATAAAACATGATTACTATAGTAGCTTAATCATGTGAACACACAAAAACAGTAGGGGTAAATATTTGGTTGTCTCCCAACAAGCGCTTTTCTTTAATGCCTTTTTAACTAGGCATGATGATTTCAATGATGCTCACATAAAAGATAAGAATCGAAACATAATGGGAGCATCATAAAGAATATGAATAACACATTTAAGCCTAATCCACTTCCTATGCATAGGGATTTTGTGAGCAAACAACTCATGTGAACAAGAATCAACTAGCATAGGAAAGCAAAACAAGCATAACTTCAAGATTTTTAACACATAGGGAGGAAATTTGATATTATTGCAATTCCTACAAGCATATACTCCTCCCTCATAATAATTTTAAGTAGAATCATGAATGAATTCAACAATGTAACCATCACATAAAGCATGATTTTCATGATCCCCAAGCATATAAATTTTATTACTCTCCACATAAGAAAAATTCTTCTCATTCGGAATAGTGGGAGTATCATAAGAAACTCGAATACAATAAATTGTTTCCACATTAAAAGAGTTATGTTCCGAAAAGGGTAATCATAATCATGACAAGTTTTATAAATATAATATTCACTACTTTTTATAGCATAAGTATCATCACAATAATCATCATAAGTAGCAATTTTGTTCTCATCATAATCAATTGAAACCTCTTCCAAGATAGTGGAATCATTACTAAATAAAGTCATGACCTCTCCAAATCCAATTTTATAATTATCACAATAAGATTCAACACCCTCCAAAATAGTGGGATCATTACTTCCTAAAGTTGACACTCTTCCAAACCCACTTTCATCAATATAATCATCATAAGTAGGAGGCATGCTATAATCATAATAAATTTGCATATCAAATCTTAGGAGACTAAAAATATCATCTTCATTAAACATAGCATCCCCAAGCTTGGGAAACATTAATTGCAGCAAATAAATTCTTAAACATGTCATACTCATCAAACATAGCATCCCCAAGATTGGGCCTTTGCATAGCATAATCATAATCACTCTCATCATTAATAGTATGGATAGCACCAATAGTATAGCAATTATAATCATCACAATGAGTAATAGGAGCAACATCATTTGGGAGGGATACGTTTCTACCTTTGCTTCTCCGTCTTTTCTTTTTCTTCTTCACATTATGTGTGGGTTTAATCCTCTTTTTGGAGCTCCTTATTAATGAGATTGGTTGAATAGAAAGCTCCTCCTCGTTACCTGATTCATCATAAGAAAGAATAGGAGGATATTGGGAAACCTATTCCCTTTCATTAGTATTCTCTTCATCTTCTATTTGTTTTCTTGTCTTTATGTAATTGGCAATATAAGGATTTTCAATGCAATTCACCGCACAATACCTATAAATTTCCTCTAGATCAAAATCAAGAACTTTATCAAGGACAAATTCTGGAATATCCTTAGTTATACGTTTCATTTCTTCATAACCCAAAAGCAAACTAAATTTTTTTTACTATGAAAGCAAACTAAATTGCATAGCGGACGGCTAAAGCGTGTGGAGAATGTCAAGAGAGGGCGGGGTCGACCAATTTTGACATGGGAGGAGTCCGTTAAGAGAGACCTGAAGGATTGGAGTATCGACAAAGAGCTAGCTATGGACAGGGGTGTGTGGAAGCTTGCTATCCATGTGCCAGAGCCATGAGTTGGTTGCGAGATCTTATGGGTTTCACCTCTAGCCTACCCCAACTTGCTTGGGACTAAAGGTTTTGTTGTTGTTGTTGTTGTTGTTGTCGTTGTTGTTGTATGAAAGCAAACTAAATTCATTATGATGTGTAAGGGAAATCAAGTCATCACAATTTTTGGACACAATTCGATCATGAAACAATTTGCATTGGAGATTTACATGATCACGTTCATTGGAAAGTTCACAAGGATGGCAAAGAAATTTTAAATTTTTTAGCACAAGCATCTAGCCTCTATTGCATCCATTTAGTTTCTAAATACTTATGCCTGTTGCAAAATCTATCTTCCCTATTTGGTGTGTACTTGCAAACTCTATGCACTCCACAAAAGTTGACATGCTTATAAGAGACCATTTTTATCATGACTAGTGCAATCATCATTAGTACTACGGATATTCAAAGAGTTCATACTAACAACATTGCAATCATGCTCATCATTCAAATATCTAGTGCCAAACATTTTATTGCATTCATATTCTAAAACTTTGGCACAATTATCGGAATCCTTATTTTCATGAAAAGACATTAAAAAGATGAAGCATGTGTGGCAACCTCAATTCCATTTTTTGTAGTTTTCTTTTATAGACTAAACTAGTGATAAAACAAGAAACTAAAAGATTCAATTGCAAGATCTGAAGATATACCTTCAAGCACTAACCTCCCCGGCAACGGCGCGAGAAAAGAGCTTGATGTCTACTATGCAACCTTCTTCTTGTAGACGTTGGTGGGACTCCAAGTGCAGAGGTTTGTAGGGCAGTAGCAAATTTCCCTCAACTGGATGACCTAAGATTTATCAATCTGTGGGAGGCGTAGGATGAAGATGGTCTCTCTCAAACAACCCTACAACCAAATAGCAAAAAGCCTCTTGTGTCCCCAACACACCCAATACAATGGTAAATTGTGTAGGTGCACTAGCTCAGCGAAGAGATGGTGATACAAGTGCAATATGGATGGTAGATATAGGTTTTTGTAATATGAAAATATAAAAACAACAAGGTAGCAAGCGATAAAAGTGAGCAAAAACGATATTGCAATGCTTCGAAACAAGGCCTAGGGTTCATAGTTTCACTAGTGCAAGTTCTCTCAACAATAATAACTTAATTGGATCATGTAACTATCCCTCAACATGCAATAAAGAGTCACTCCAAAGTCACTAATAGCAGAGAACAAACGAAGAGATTATTGTAGGGTACGAAACCACCTCAAAGTTATTCGTAGTCGATTGGGATATTCCTATAAGTGTCACAAACAGCCCTAGAGCTCATAGTAAAATAACACCTTAAGACACACATTAACCAAAACCCTAATGTCATTTAGATACTCCAATGTCACCTCAAGTATCTGTGGGTATGATTATATGATATGCATCACACAATCTCAGATTCATCTATTCAAACGAACACAAAGAACTTCAAAGAGTGCCCCAAAGTTTCTACCAGAGAGTGAAGACGAAAACATGTGCCAACCCCTATGCATAGGTTCACAAGGTCATTGAACCCGCAAGTTGATCACCAGAGCATACATCAAGTGAATCACGTGAATATCCCATTGTCACCACAGATAAGCACATGCAAAACAAACATCAAGTGTTCTCAAATCCTTAAAGACTTAATCCGATAAGATAATTTCAAAGGGAAAATAAATCCATTACAAGAGGTAGAGGGGGAGAAACATCATAAGATCCAACTATAATAGCAAAGCTTGCAGTACATCAAGATCATGCCATATCAAGAACATGAAAGAGAGAGAGAGATCAAACACATAGCTACTGGTACATACCCTCAGCCCCGAGGGTGAACTACTCCCTCCTAGTCATGGAGAGTGCTGGGATGATGAAGATGGCCACCGGTGATGATTCCCCCCTCCGACAAGGTTGCCAGAATAGGGTCCCGATTGGTTTTTGGTGGCTATAGAGGATTGCAGTGGCGGAACTCCCAATCTAGGTTTCTTTTCAGGGGTTTCTGTATTATAGGAATTTTTGGCGTCGGTTTCACGTCAGGGGGGTCTTCGAGTCAGCCATGAGTTAGGGGGGCGCGCCCAGGGGGGTAGGGAATGCCCTCCACCCTCATGGATGGCTCGGGATTCTTCTGGCCCAAATCTTTTGCTTCGGGGTTTTTTTCTGGTCCATAAAAAATCATTGGGAATTTTCAGCTCGTTTGGACCCCGTTTGATATTCCTGTTCTGTAAAAAGCAAAAACAAGAAAAAAAACAAAAATTGGCACCGGGCTCTAGGTTAATAGGTTAGTCCAAAAAATCATATAAAATAGCATATAAATGCATATAAAACATTCAAAACAGATAATATAATAGCATGGAACAATAAAAAATTATAGATACGCTGGAGATGTATCACATCGCAGTATCAGCCGAAGCTTTGTCAGACGTCCAGTTCAGCAGTGCGGCACAGTCGGATCATGTTAGCCATCCGAGCAGTGCTGGTCTTCAACCTGCGCGCAACGACCCAGAGTGCAAGGGGCGATGGGCCCAAGACACCGTAGTGCTTAGTATGTAGACCGACGAGGACCCCTTTGCTGAGCCTAGGTAGGGATGCGACGTGTTGATCTTCCGAGGCCGGGCATTGACCCAGAAAAGCGTGTCCATCCCGAGTAATCAAGCATGTTGGAAAAAATGGTGCACCCCCGCAGGAAAGATTATCTATTAGTAGTCGTGTTCATGGTAACGGACATTCAGACTTGTATCCGGATCTATTACAACTAGAAATGGATACTTGAGATATGTGATGGATATGTTTGCTCCGGGATTACTTTCTCACAGGGAGTTGAGGAAGCATCTCTGGGCATTAATGTTACAACATGCTTCTTAATTAAAATGCTATTCTTTACTCTTCTACATTATGCAAGATGCTCAGAGATGCCTGAAGATGCTAGTATTCGATAGGCTAGGCCTTGCCCTCTATTCTGGCATTCTGTAGTTCAGTCCACAAATACAAACCTTCCATTTGATACCAATGCATACTTAGTATAGTTCTGATGCTTGCGAGTACTTTGGATGAGTACTCACGGTTGCTTTGCTCCCCTTTTCCTCCCTTCTTCCTTCTTTCCAGTTGTTGCAACCAGTTGGCGGATCCCAGGAGCCAGATGATGCCACCCCAGTCGACTACTGCTACTACCCGGAGGGTGCCTGCTACTACATGGTGACCGCCGACGACCAGGAATAGTTAGTAGGTCCCAGGCAAGAGGCCTTGCCTCTCCGATCATTGTTGCTTTAGTTTTTGCCTTCTTAAGGCATCCTTGTTTAACTTATGTCTGTAATCAGATATTGTTGCTTCCGCCGATGCTTGTGTTTCAAGCTATGTATTCGAGCCCTCGAGGCCCCTTGCTTGTAATATGAAGCTTCTATTATTTTATTGTGTCTAGAGTTGTGTTGTGATATCTTCTTGTGAGTCCCTGATCTTGATCATACACATTTGCGTGTATGATTAGTGTACAATTGAATCGGGGGCGTCACAAGTTGGTATCAGAGCTGACTACCTGTAGGAACCCCCTTTCCAACTCCTTGGCCGAAGTTGAGTCTAGTCTTTGAAAAACTGTTTTACTAACATGGTTGTATGGCTTACGGGCCCATGTCGCCAACTGGGTGGTATTAGGATCTTTTACTCCTCGTCTATAATCTGGGACTCTGATCTCTCTTCTACTCGGGTTCAAGTTTTTTCTAACTATAATGTTAGGATCTCATGATCACATCCACCAGGAGATTTGTATTACCCCTTTCTCGAATTGGGAGCCAAGTTCCACTTCACAATATTCACTAGCCGCAAGATCCTCTTGTCAAGGGCACCCTGCATCGTCACTTTCAAATCCCTCGCTCCAGAATTTCCCCCCAACATTGATGTAGCCTTCGCTATGTCCCATTGATGTATCCCTTCATCGCGTGCATGCATGCCGTCTAGTATGCCTAGGATGATCCTCTTGTCTGAACTCCTACTAACAACCTGTATTTGGCTCTATATATGTATCGGTATGTCTTCTATGACTACTGCTTTGTACATAATGTGCCTTTGCTCATTGTTCAGATTGCATCGTGAATGACTCCATACATTTGCTCCACCCCTTGTTAAACTGCTCCCTGATGCTTTTAGCGGGATGGCTGACAATCCACCACCTCCTGAATTCATGGCCGAAATGATACATCAGTTGAGCTGAATCGCGAGTTCATGGAAGGAGTCATGGCTCAGTTCCTGCGCCCCAATATAAATCAGCAACCAGCCCCAATGACACTGCAAGACGTTGCGTGTCTCAACCCTGTCATCTACCACAGCTCAACTCAGCCCCTTGATGCTGATGACTAGCTTCGTGGCATCACTTTCGAGTTGGAATCTACTGATGTAGCCCCTTCCAACTATGTCACCTTCGCGACTTATTACCTAAAAGGTCCCGCTGCTCAATGGTGGACATCCACAGGCATTCCTTACCTGTTGGAACTACCATCACTTGGCCGGAATTCCATGTTGCGTTCCGTGGGCCAATGTCGAACCACCATGGTTAGTCACACCATCCCTGTTGAAATTGAAGGGCTGAAATTCCATGTTTTCTCCATTGTTTTGAAGTCTTCCAATATTGACCTCATACTGAGAATGGAATGGTTGAAAATACACACCGCTTCTATCATTTGCGCCACTAAAACCGTCCATCTACTACACCCTTCAAATGAGATAGTAAGCTACCATGCTCATCTTGTTCGAAATGCCGAAGCACGGATTTATTCCTTGAATGCGTTAAACGCTTCTCCTCTCGTGAGAATTGAAAACGCTCTAGGCGCTTGTGAATTTCAAGATCTCTTGCTACAATTAAGTTTGCACTAAAGTTGTGGCGACAATTCCTTCTTGATAATCGTTGCAAGATCTTCACCGATCATCAAAGTCTGAAGTATCTGTTTACTCAGCTAAATCTGGATCTCCATCAACAGCGATGTATGGAAACAACTACAACCTATGACTATGGTATTTATTATACCCCTGGCAAGGCTAATATCATGGTCGATGCCCTGAGTCGCATGTATTATTGCAACAACCACATGGCTTAAAAAGCTCAACCCCTGCATGATGATCTCACTTACGGAGAGCATCCAGCATGCATTCTCGATCAAGCTAAACGTCACACCCGTCTGAGGTCTATCAAATTCCTTAAAGTTCCGTGGTCAAATCCTTCCGAAGATGAAGCCACTTGGGAATTCGAGGATCGTCTTCGAGATGAATACCCCGATTTGTTTCCATCTACCTCCTAAAATCTCGGGACGAGATTTCTTGTACTAGAGGAGAGTTGGAATGCCCGGATAATTACGCTACAGTAATCCTCTGTCAATGATGCCATGTCATCGCTTTTACTGTTGCTAAATTCCGCCTAGATTCAAACCAAGTTCAAATTCAAATTTAAAATAAAGTCAAAAGAAATACTTCTTCAAACAGTGACACAAAAATGTACGTTGGGTTGTAAATATTCACTAAAGAATTGTCATGGATAAATCAATATCATTTGAGATATTTAGTTGCCCCTAGAATTTAAAATAGGTCCAAACAACACCATATTAGACCCATTTAAATGCAAACATAATTCATATGAATTCAAACTTGCCCCAAACTTTTTGTACCAAACCAGTGCAATGCATAGTATTAATGTGACTAGTTTCATGCATAGCAAAAATCATTAGGTATGAAAACAAGCTGCAAAATAGAGCAGAAAATTGCTAAAGGGAAGAAAAGGATTAAAAACTATTGTCACTTGGCACTTTGGCCCAGCACCCCCCCAACTGTTGCGCAACCCACCATAGGCCTTTCCCCTTCTTCTGTACAGGGAGGAGGTAGAGGCCATGGCATGGAAGCCATCCGACGGTGCCATGGACGGATGGCCACCACGTCGCCTCCCTCATCCTTTAAAGGCGTCCATCGAAACCCTAACCCCCATCTCGTTCATCCCCCTTGATCCCCATCGTTCCCCCTCTTCTCTGGCTCAACCTTGAGCTCAAAAATCCCGCTATCACCGCTGACTCGTCGTAGTTGTCGTTTGGCACGCGGGAGCACGTCCAAGAGGTCCACCGCGGCTGGCTTCGTCCGTTCCGGGCACTAGCTCGAGCCGGGGTGCTGCGTTGCCGACGTCATTGTCATCTCCTCCATTCGGCCTCCACAACCTATCCACCACAACCACCCATCCGGTCCACCCCGGCCTCCTCGAGCTCATCTGCGGCTTCTCCATGAGTACCTCCTCCAGATCCCCTTCCCCCGCCTCGATTCGTCGCTGTTTAGCCGACCCGACGCTCAGCCGCCATGGCCGGAGTTCCGCGTCCGCGCGTGCACAACCACTCCTGGCCTGCTCGCGTTGCGCCTACGATCGCTAGCGCCGCCCACTATATGCGCCCTCCACGACCCCGCCAGCACCCCATCTGTCGCTTGCCCGCCGCGACCGCGCTGTCGCTGCTGCACCTGCGCCTCGTGCCCGTTGTCACGTGCTCTTGCTGCTTCACTGCTGCGGTCCCCCGAGCGCTCGCTGTTGCCCGCCACGCGCACCTTCCCTGGCCGCCGACGCCCCGCTGCGCCGACCGGGTCCGCCGCTGCCCCAGCGAGCCACCATGCGCACACCGCCGCCCCGTCCATGGCTCCTGCTGCGTGCCGTCCGACCCCAGTTTTGATTAGGGGGATAACCCCTTATCCTTTTACAGTTAACCCCCTCCTACTAATTAGCTTATTTAGGATTAAAAAAGTTAATTTAATTGAAACCCTCCCTATGTCACTGACAACATGTCCCCACTACTTAATTAGGTTAATAAAAAATGTCCGAAAATACTATTAAATACTCTGAGTCTATGACACGTAGGGCCCACGTGTAAGTTTGACCAGTCAATAGTCAACCGTTGACTGTTGACTGGGCTGCTGATTCAGCGCCTCTGGACCCACCTGTGATCCACTGTGGCTAGCCCATAGTGAGTATAAAGGTTCATTCTATTTTTAATTTTGATTTTAAAAATAATTCACAAATTATAGGAAATCTTTAAAACTTTGAAAATTAATATAAAATAATTTGTAACTCCAATGAAAAAACTTTGTAGATGAAAGTTGCTTAGAAAAACAAGATGAATATGAATACGCAGTCCGTTCGTCCGTCACATGTCCCTAACATAGCAAACATAAAAACTTTCCCCTCTGGTTCATTTGTCTGACAGATGTCCGAAACCGAGAATACTTTGTCGTTATAATTCTTGCTCTGCGTGTAGCACTTAAGATTACACTAGGGCACCCCTACACTGCGTTTTACCATGCCTTACTATGTGATTGTTTTTGTTGCTGTGTATTTACTGTTTCTTCCCCCTCTTCTTCTCCTGTAGACCCCGAGACCGCTGCTGATGCCGCTGTGATCGGCTACGTCACCGACGACCCTTCTTCCCTTTCACCAGAGCTTCCAGGCAAGCCTCCCCCCTTTTTGATCATCTCGGTATCGCCCATTCCATTCTCTCGTGATTTTGCTATTGTTATTGTTTGCTCCTATTTTGATGCATAGCCTGCTTTTGTAAGCGCTTATTAGACCTTACCTGCTTATCCTAAACTACTTAGCATAGGTGCATTAGTGATCCATCAGTGATCCCCACCTTGTCCTTGTTGTCCCTGCTTCATCATCGATGACTCGATCAATGTGATCGACGACCAGAGACCGACATCTCACATCAGATCACACCCCCTTTGTTTCTCGACTCTGCATAGATACTATCGAGTGTCAAGGGTGATACCTCGTAACACACTCCTGATGATAACTCTATAGTGTAGCTATTCGATCGTGTTCATTGAGGGTGATTCCTCCTTTACCACTCCCGATATGACTCGGTCGTGCAACCTTTCAAGTGTGAACTTTGAGGGTGGTTCCTCTTATGTTCACCTTGATGATTACATTGAGTGGAATCCATCGAGGGTGATTCCTCGGGTTTTCCTCCTTGATGTTTTGGACAAACGGTTACTCAGACTTTACTTGAGACCATTATTGAAGTCAGGTTGGCCCTGAGGGGTACCCACGAGTTGATGTGAAAGTCAGGCGGGCCCGTAGAGCACCCGCAAGTTTTTACAAGGCACGGCCGGGCATTCTGGGCCCTTGCCGTAAGTCCACGAGACGGGGCGATGCGATCACATTATCGTGAGTCTCTGCTCGTCTCCGCGAGCCCCCAATGCACTAACAGGCTGGGTATTTGTTTTGAGTTGGCCTCTGGCCTTTACACACTAGACACCATGTGAGAATAATTATGGGCCTCCATGTCGCAGTATCAGCCGAAGCTTTGTCAGACGACCAATTCAGCAGTGTGACACGGTCGCATTGTGCTGGCCATCTGAGGCGGTGTTGTTATTCACCCTACATGCAACGACCCAGAGTGCAACGGACAATGGGCCCAAGACCCCGAAGTGCTCAGCATGTAGACCGGCGGGGGCCTCTCTGCTGAGCCTAGGTAGGGCTATGACGTGTTGATCTTACGAGGCCGGGCATTAAGCCAGAAAAGTGTGTCCGGCCAGAGTAATCAAGCGTGTTGTAAAACATGGTGCACATCTGCAGGGAAGATTATCCATTAATAGTCCTGACCACGGTAACGGACGTTCAGACTTGTATCCTGATCTATTACAACTACAAATGGATAGTTGAGATATGTGATGGATATGTTTGCTTCGAGATTGCTTTCTCGCAGGGAGTCGAGGAAGGATCTCTAGGCATTAATGTTACAACATGCTTGTTAATTAAAATGCTATTCTTTACTCTTCTACATGATGCAAGATGCTTGGAGATGCCTGAAGATGCTAGTCTTCAATAGGCTAGGCCTTCCCCTCTATTCTGGCATTCTGCAGTTCAGTCCACAGATGCAAACCTTCCATTTGATACCAATGCATACTTAGTATAGATCTGATGCTTGCGAGTACTTTGGATGAGTACTGATGACCCACAAGTATATGGGGTCAAATGTAGCCTTTTCGATAAGTAAGAGTGTAGAACCCAGCGAGGAGCAGAAGGAAATGACAAGTGGCTTTCAGTAAGGTAATGTCTGCAAGTGCTAAAATTGTAAGTAGTGGAGTACACTACAAGGAAAAGGGCTATAGATAGGATTGATAGTAATGGCACACCGAGGAAGCAGTGCGCCACTACTATATACTAATGGCGCACCAGACGGTGATGCGCCATTAGTGTGGAAGACACTAATGGCGCACCAGAGACATGGTGCGCCACTAGTATTTTTTTCCTCTTTCCATACATACTAATGGCGCATCAGGTCAAAGTGCGCCATTACTAGTTCCATTACTAGTTCTAACTAGTAATGGCGCACGGGGCAGATCGTGCACCATTACTGTATTTTTTTTATTCTTTCTTTTGCAAAACTACTAATGGCGCACTCTGGCCAGGTGCGCCATTACTAGTTTAGACTAGTAATGGCGCAGTATGACCTGGTGCGCCATTAGTGTATATATATAAATTTCATGGACACTTTTTGATCTCGATCTCGATCCCACCCGCACCCTCCCCCGCTAGCTCCACCACCGCCGACGATCCACCGCAACCCTCCCCCGCTAGCTCCACCGCCGCCAACGACCAACTGCAACCCTCCCCCGCTAGCTCCACCGCCGCCGCCGACCCACCGCAACCCTCCCTCGCTAGGTCCACCGCCGCCGACGATCGCAACCAGAAACAGGGTGCGT
>NC_057795.1:498679515-498718397 GCF_018294505.1 Triticum aestivum | reverse complement strand
GATTGAGGTCTTCTTCCACCTCCGGCCACCGCGGCCTCACCGTCGATCCGCGTCACCTCGTCAACCCCGACCCCGCACGAGCTCGCCATCGTCTTCCTCTCGGTGAGCTGCACCGGTTCCCCTTCCCCCCCTTCGATTTCGTCGCCCCCCGTGGCCGTGCCCCCCTCGGCCCCTGGGCGCGCCCTGGCCCCGCCCAGGCGCGCTCACCGCACCGCCACCGCACCTCCACTATGCTCGGGCCGCGCCCTGGCCCCGCCCAGGCGCGCTCACAGCACCGCGACCGCGCCAATTAGTTGTGAGAAGAAATTGGCAAGCTGCTAGGGTTCGTCACCGCGTCCGCGCCAATTGTGAGAAGAAATTAGCAGCTTGCCTTCATCGCGCCAATTGTTTCCATGGACCATCCAAATTTGAAGAAATGGAAGGGTAGTGCAGTTTCTAAAAATGAAAGCAGCAGATGTTTGCTATATTAGGACCTCTCCCAAGTACAGTAGCCATTAGTCTAGTTCCCTTGCACTTGTAGCCACTGACTAGAATATAAAGTTGTAGAATTTGTTGTATTTTCTGCTTAAGATTGGTTAGGAAATTACTGCTGAGCAAGCTGCATGCTAGTGTGCATATTTTTGCAGCTTTGTACTAATTCTGAGAGAATCAGGCCGTTTGCAGGAAATCCAGAGACTACAGAGGATCAATCCAGCTGCTGCTGATTACTGATCGAAATCGAGTGGATCAATCCATTATTTTCTTCTTAAGCTTTGTTCTAGAATCATAGGGCTCTGCTGAAAGAAATGAAGGCTCTCTCTTTGAGCTATAGGGCTCTGCAGTAGCCAGTAAACTTGTACAACATTCAGTGGAAAGTTGAAACGATAGTGTTAAGGAAATTGGCTGCCATGGTTCGAAAGTGGAAATTAGCTGGCGATCACTATGTACTGAATCATCTCTTGAATAATCCTACAACTGAGATCATAATATGTAAATGGTTAATTAGTTGTGATGAAATTCATATATGCTTCTATCTTTATTGTTATTTTGTTTCAGTACTCCAATGGTTTGCCTAGATGTCCGTGTAAGAAGCAAACTAGTGTGATTTCACTGTTTTCTATCATCTACCTACAAAATGTATATTCTGAACTTATTTCACATATCTCATTCTGCTCTGTACTAAACTTCGTCTTGAATTGTTCTATGTTGAATGTACAGTAGAAAATAAATTATAAAGGACTAGTAGTGATCATGATCCAGAGATTAAAAAAATGCATAGACTATAATTTCCTGGCATGATCCATAGAATAAAAAAGTAGAATAATAAATGCCATGATCCATACACTATAATTTTCATGATGCATAGACTATATTTGCCATGGCCTGGTGCAAAAGAAATTTGCCATGTTGCAAAAAGAAAAGAAATTTGCCATGGTGCATATAGTAAAAACAATGCCTTGACCATTGTGTCGTGATGATTTTGCAGGTACCCCGAGAGGCCCTTGAGTTTGCTGGAGTGTCGATTAACTTCCGTTCTGGCAAATTGGGGTACTCCATATGTCCTATTTTCAGCAAAGGTAGTGCTAAAATTTTCCGTGAATTTTAGCATGACTTTGCTAAAAATAGGACATATGGGGTACTTGCAACTAATGCCTGTTATCATGCATGTTTTATGATCTGTTGTAAGGGTACTAATTGGTCTCTTTTGCTGCTTATCAGAGATGGTGGGAAGCAGCCACCGCCGATCTGCGACACCGCAGTACGAGTTGGATGCTTCCGAGTTCTTCACTATCATACTTGAGACTTCAGTATCATCCATGACGCAGGTATATAAAATGAGAGATCTCCCCTTCACCCATCTCATTATGATATCTTTTGTTTGCTACACCACTCATTGTCCCAAACTGCAGAGGCTGCCTGACAGTTTTATGAACATGCTAATGGGTGAAGATCCGCCAAATAATGTGAAGCTGCGACAGGCCAGCAGCGGGTTTCACAGGCAGTGGGATGTGGAGTTGGTGATCAAGAAGGGCCACATGTACTTGTCTCGTGGGTGGGAGAAGTTCTACCATGCCTACGACCTGCGGCTGGGGTACTTCCTTCTCTTCAGGTACGACGACGACGCCACCATGCTCATCGTGAAGGTGTTCAACACGACTATGTGTCGCATGCGCTACGCTGCCGATGATGATGCCGGTACGTTCTGCCTCTTCTTATTCCTCTACATTTGGCTTTGTCTCACATCGATTGTTAACGGTCATTGTTGCATTTTGGACAGGTAATGGGAGCAGCAGCAGCGACACTGGCTACAGCCAAAGCAGCAGCAACTATGGCTGTAGCGAAAGCAGCAGCGATTCTGGATGTAGCGAAAGCAGCAGTGATTCTGGCAGCAGCATAGACAACAAGAAGGATGATCCGGACTGGAGTGCGGGAGAAGAGGAGCAGAGTGAGGATGAGGAGCTGCAGGATGACGATGGGCATCAGGCTGAGGATGACCTAGCGCTGGTGGTGGCTGACCAAGGGCAAGAGATGGTGGTGGCTGACCATGGGCAAGAGATGGAGGTGGCTGAGGATGACCTAGCGATGGTCGTGCCTGAAGGTGGCCTCGCGATGGTGGTGGTGCCTGACAATGACCATGCACCGGTGGTGGCGCCGGCGATCCCACAGCTGGGCGACATGACCACGCCAATTGTGGTAGAAGACTACATCCCACTGCCTCCACTGCCTCCACTGCCTCGCCGCTCTTGGCGCATCAGGGAGAGGAAGGAGAAGGAGAAGGAGAAGAACAATGCATGAGAACTGAACTTTGTCAGGTATGTCAGATCTCCTATAGGTTAGTTATCCAAAATGATATATATATACTTAGTTACCTATGTTATCTCTAATATGCTTAGTTTCCTATAGGTTAGCTTCATTTTTACCTAAGTTGGCTCTAATATGCTAACTTAGAGCTTATATGCTTAGTTTCCTATAAGTTAGCTCCAAAATAACTTATGTTAGCACAAAATGATCAAGTTTACATAATAAGCTTATAGTCTTTTTCTTATTCTTCTTCTTTTCCAAAATGACATAGGTTAGCTTAATTTTACCTAAGTTGGCTCTAATATACTAACTTAGAGCTTATATGCTTAGTTTCCTATAGGTTAGCTCCAAAATAACTTATGTTAGCACAAAATGATCAAGTTTACATAATAAGCTTATAGTCTTCTTCTTATTCTTCTTCTTTTCCAAAATTCTTCTTATTCTTCTTCTAGTGTTCTTCTTCTTCTAGTATTCTTCTAGTCTTCTTCTTTTTCTTCTTCTAACTTCTTGTTTGTCATTTTGCAGATTTGATTTAATTGACAGAAGCTTGCGTGGATGGAGTGCTTCTTTTCCATTTGTGTTTTTATTTTGTATCAATGTGAAACTTTTGTGAATTGATGGATAACGGTGTTGGATGAACAATGTGAAACTTTTGTAATATGTAACGATGGAACTATGTGTTGGCTATGTATGTATATATGATGGAACTTGTGTGTTGGCTATGTATGTATATATGATGGAACTTGTGTGTTGGCTATGATTGTTATATGGATGCTTGTTGTATATATATGTGTTGCATATCTCATAGGTGAAATAGTGACTTGAGATTAAGAAAAAAAATTAAAAAATTGTTACTAATGGCGCACTACAATGTGATGCGCCATTAGTAAAGAAGACACTAGTGGCACACTGTGGGCAAAACTAATGGCGCACTGCCTGGTGCGCCATTAGTATACCAGATACTAATGGCGCACCAGTGGTGCGCCATTAGTAAAAAATACTAGTGGCGTGCTACTAATGGCGCAGTGGTAATGCACCATTAGTAGGCTTTTTCCTAGTAGTGGTAGTTTGATAGCAAGATAATTTGTAACGAGAAAGTAACGATAGTATTACAAAAGTGCAGCAAGGTAGCTCAATCCTTTTAAGGCAAAGGACAAGCCAAAACGGTCTCTTATGATAAGCAAAGTGTTCTTGAGGGTACACGGGAATTTCGTCTAGTCACTTTCATCATGTTGGCTTAATTCATGTTCGATACTTTGATAATTTGATATGTGGGTGGACCGGTGCTTAGGTGTTGTTCTTACTTGAACAAACCTCCTACTTATGATTAACCCTCCCACAAGCATCCACAACTATGATAAAAGTATTAAGAATAAATTCTAACCATAGCATTAAACTTTTGGATCCAATCGGCCCCTTATGGAATAGCGCATAAATTGGGGTTTAAGCTTCTGTCACTCTCGCAACCTACCATCTAATCAATACTCCACAATGAATTCCCTTAGGCCCAAATATGGTGAAGTGTCATGTAGTCGACATTCACATGACACCACTAAGAGAATGACAACATACATATCATCAAAATATCGAACACATATCAAGTTCACATGATTACTTGCAACATGATTTCTCCCGTGACCTCAAGAACGGAAGTAACTACTCACAAATGATAAACATGCTCAAGACCAGAGGGGTATTAAATAACATAATGGATCTGAACATATAATCTTCCACCAAATAAACCATATAGTAATCAACTACAAGATGTAATCAACACTACTAGGCACCCACAAGCACCAATCTATAGTTTTGATACAAAGATTGAACACAAGAGATGAACTAGGGTTTGAGAGCAGTTGGTGATGTGAACATGTTGATGAAGATAGCCCTCCCCAAGATGGGAGAGTTGTTGGTGATGATGATGGCGATGATATCCCCCTCCGGGAGGGAAGTTCCCCCGGCGGAATCGCTTCGCCGGAGGGCAAAAGTGCTCCTGCCCAAGTTCTGCCTCAAGGCGGTGGCGCTTCGTCCTAAATGTCCTCCTCTGATTTTTTTCTAGGGAAAAATGACTTATATACCAGAAGATGGGCACCATAGGTGGGCCGAGGAGGGCAGCACCCACCAGGGCGCGCCTGGGCCTCCTGGCGTGCCCAGGTGGGTTGTGCACACCTCGTGGCCCCCTCTGGCACTTATTTGCTCCAATAATTGTTAAATATTCCATAAAAAATCCTCGGGAAGTTTCAGCTCATTTAGAGTTGTGTAGAATAGGTAGCTTGATGTAGCTTTTTCAGGTCCAGATTTCCAACTGCCAGAATTCTCCCCCATTGTGCATACCTTGCATATTATGAGAGAAAAGGCATTAGAATTACTCCAAAAAGCATTATTATACAATAAAACAACATAAATAATAGTAGGAAAAGATGATGCACAATGGACGTATCAACTACCCCTAGCTCAGACCTCGCTTGTCCTCAAGCGAAAACCGAAATCAAAAAACATGTCCACATGCTTAGAGAGAGAGGTGTCGATAAAAACAAAAAATATGGACATAGCAGCATCATGTGACTTATTATAACAGCAACAACATAAATTTTTTATCATAGAGTTCTCATGAACAAGTGATAATTCATCACAACACCGAAGTATAAAGCATAAACCCTATTGGAAACCGACAAACTATGTTCTTAGTCAACTTTGCAACTACAATTCATCATCATTTCAGGAAGGGTCATGTATCGGAGCCTTTAGGCAAGTCCACATACTCAACCATCATTTAGTCCTCTATGATTGCTAACACTCACCGCGTACACATGAGCAAAAACGTTTCAACCGGACACATAGAAAGATAGGGGCTTATAGTTTCGCCTCCCAACACACTCACCTCAAGGGTGATGTCAACAATAATCACTCATGCTACCCATATTCAACTGGACATATGTGCTAGATCTTTCCTCACCACATGATGCTTGCCAGAGGAGAAAAATAAAAGGAATAGTGGGAAAAACTTTGACTCTTGAGTAAAAGTAAATACATGAAAGTAAAAGATAGGCCCTTCGCAGAGGGAAGCAGAGGTTGCCACGCGCTTTTTGTTTGTATGCTCAACCCCTTAGTGTAAGAGAACGTCATGTTATATTGCCCCTTGTGATGGCAACCTTTATTATGCAGTCTGTCGCTTTTATTCTTCACCATCACAAGTTCGTACAATGCTCAATTTTCCCTTACACTAAATGATCTCACATTTTTAGAAGCAATTTTTATTGCCCTTTTTGCACCGATGTCAACTTACTTGAAGGATCTTACTCAATCCATAGGTAAGTATGGTGGACTCTCAAACAAGATAGGGAAGGGTTTTGGATGCACAAGTAGTATCTCTACTTAGTGCGGAGTTTTTGGCTAGCAAAGATAGGGCAAGCACCACATATTGAAGGATCAAAGACAATATAACTTCTATGTGAATATGAACAAACATAAATCATTAAGTTGTCTTCCTTGTCCAACGTCAACAATTTTGGCATATAATATTTTGATGGGTGCTCACAATCGTAAAAGATTTCCATGATAGTATATTTATATGTGAATGTTCTCTTCCCTTATTAATTCTTTCATGTGTTGCATCATTGACCAATGCTATGTTTGTCAATCTATAATAAAATTTTATACTTATACTTTTCCTTGTGTAATGTCATCACTTACCATAAGATTAGCATATGGTATTTTCTTTTATTTCCTTTCTTTTTATTGCAACAAGAAAGTAAAGAAGGCAAAACTCAAACTAGACTTTATTATATATCTCGCATACGATTACACGGATTGATCACTAAGCAAACTCACAAAAAGAAAAGATTGAACTAAACTTTTATTCATCTAATAGAAAAAGATAACCATGGATCGAACTAAGAAAGTAAAGGCAAAAGATACTGGAGATGATATGATACTGGGGCACCTCTCCCAAGCTTGGCGGAAGCCAAGGGGAGTGCCCATACCCAATACTCAGTTTTCTTTTGGTGGTGATGTAGTAGTGGGTTTCTTGTCTTTCTTCCTTAGCTTACGCTTGAGGACGGAGTTCTCATCTTTTAGTTCACGGATCTCCCACTCAAGCTCCAGTACCTTTTTGCATAAATCTTCCTTATTTTCCTGCAAGAGACGAAAAGGAATAAACTGGATCTTAGTCCTCTTTGCTTTATTGGGGAGACTTGACTTCTTAAATTCAATGTGCATGTCCCCAGGTTGGGGCAATGGAACTTCATCCTCCTACGAACTCGTCTCCTCGTTCTTCTTAGGATCAAAGCCTTCTTCTTCCTCTGAAGTCCAGCCATAGTGCTCCACATCCCCATAGACCTTGGAGTTTGCAACATAATCTGCGACATAGCTCTCACCCTCCGAGTCTTCGGACGACATAATACTAGATCTGTTAGGAAATCAGAGAGAAAAGAAAACATGAGATTTCTCCGTGATACTGAGGTTAACAGGTTTGGGAGGTATATATAGATTTTTTATCTTGGGGAACAAGCAGAACGAAAGAAAAACTAAGTCCAGAAAGTACTCGAGGTGGGCACAACCCACATGGGTGTGCCAGGCATGCCTGGCGCACCCTGGTGTATCGTGTCCACCAAGGTCACTTTCCTGGAAGTTTCTTATTTTCCAAATTTTCTAAATATTCCAAAACTGACAAAAAATATTTTTGCGGATTTTTCGGAGTCCGTTTACTTACCGTATCACGTACCTCCATTTTTTCATTATTCTGGAGTGTTCAGGAAGGTTTCCTTTGTGTATTCTTCCGGTGTCAAAGTTTGGACAATATTGCTTTCAACATTAATAGGCGTACCTGAGATATAGTGTTTTATTCGTTTCCCATTGACAACCTTCTGGTTAGTCCCTTCGACATTATTTATTTGGATAGCTCCGGATCGATAGACCTCCTCGATGACATAGGGTCCTTCCCATTTGGAGAGAAGTTTTCCTGCAAAGAATCTAAAATGAGAGTTGTACAAAAGAACATATTCTCAAACCTTGAACTCACGCTTTTGGATTCTTTTGTCATGCCATCTTTTAACCTTTTCTTTGAACAATTTTGCATTTTTGTAAGCCTGGTTTCTCCATTTATCTAATGAGCTAATATCAAATAACCTCTTTTCACCGGCAAGTTTGAAATCATAATTGAGTTCTTTAATTGCCCAAAATGCTTTGTGTTCTAACTCAAGATGTAAATGACAAGCTTTTCCATAAACCATTTTATATGGAGACATACCCATAGGAATTTTATAAGATGTTCTATAAGCCCAAAGTGCATCATCTAATTTCTTAGACCAATTATTCTGGGACCTATTGAAAGTCTTTTTTAAGGTTAGTTTTATTTCTCTACTGCTAAGTTCAATTTGACCACTAGACTGAGGATGATAAGGTGATGCAATTATATGGTTAACATCATACTTAGCAAGAATTTTACGGAAAGCACCATGAATAAAGTGTGAACCACCATCAGTCATTAAATATCTAGGGACTGCAAACCTTAGGAAAATAACTTCCTTAAACGATTTAATAGAGGTGTTGTGATCATCACTACTGGTTGGAATAACTTCTACCCACTTAGTAACGTAATCGACAACAACCAAAATATGTGTATACCCGTTAGAGGAAGGAAAAGGTCCCATGAAATCAAATCCCCAAACATTAGATGGTTCAACAGCAAGTGAATAATTCATAGGAATTTCTTGACACTTACCGATATTACCTATTCTATGGCATTCATCACAAGATGAGACAAACTTACGGGCATCTTTGAAGAGAGTAGGCCAATAAAAACCATATTGCAATACCTTATGAGCAGTTCTGTCTCCCGTGTGATGTCCTCCATAAGCTTCAGAGTGACATTTCTGTAGGATTTGTTCCTGTTCATGCTGAGGTATACAACGTCTAATAATACCATCTAATCCTTCTTTGTAAAGATGTGGGTCATCCCAAAAGTAATGTCTCAAATCGTAGAAGATTTTTTTCTTTCGTTGGTATGTGAAGCTAGGTGGTATGTATTTAGCAACAATATAATTAGCATAGTCAGCATATCGATGTGTATTATGAGAAACATTTATTGCAGCTAGTTGTTCATCAGGAAAGCTATCATTAATAGGTTGTGGGTCATCAAGAATATTTTCAAGCCTAGACAAGTTATTAGCTACGGGGTTCTCTGCTCCTTTCCTATCATTGATATGCAAATCAAATTCTTGTAGCAGAAGAACCCACCTAATGAGTCTAGGTTTAGCATCTTTCTTCTCCATAAGATATTTTATAGAAGCATGATCACTGTGAACAGTCACTTTAGAATCAACAATGTAAGATCTTAATTTATCACAAGCAAACACCACTGCTAAGAATTCTTTTTCAGTAGTAGCATAGTTGCGTTGAGTACTGTCTAGAGTTTTACTAGCATAATGGATAACATTCAGTTTCTTATCAACTCTTTGTCCTAGAACAACACCAACAGCATAATCACTAGCATCACACCTAATCTCAAAAGGCAAGTTCCAATCAGGTGGTTGAACAACAGGTGCAGTAATTATGGCATTCTTCAGTGTTTCAAAGGCTTCCATACAATCATCATCAGACACAAAGGGAATATCCTTTTGCAAAAGATTCGTAAGGGGCCTATAAATTTTAGAAAAGTCTTTGACAAACCTCCTATAGAAACCATCATGACCAAGAAAACTATGAATACCTTTGATATCTTTAGGACATGGCATTTTCTCAATTGCATCAACCTTGGCTTTGTCCACCTCAATGCCTCTTTCAGAAATTTTATGGCCCAAGACAATACCTTCATTAACCATAAAGTGACACTTCTCCCAATTCAAGATGATGTTTTTTGTTCACATCTCTACAAAAATCGATCAAGATTGCTTAAACAGTCATCAAAAGACTTCCCATAAACAGAAAAGTCATCCATGAAAACCTCAACAATCTATTCACAAAAATCAGAGAATATAGCCATCATACATCTTTGAAAAGTAGCAGGTGCATTAGATAAACAAAAAGGCATACATCTATAAGCAAAAGTACCAAAAGGGAAAGTAAAAGTGGTATTTTATTAGTCCTCTGCTGACACAGGTATTTGAGGGAAACCAGAGTAACCATCTAGAAAGCAAAAATGTGTATGTTTGGATAATCTTTCTAGCATTTAATCAATAAAAGGCAAAGGGTAATGATCCTTTTTAGCAACTTTATTTAATTTGCGTAAATCAATTACCATCCTATAGCCTGTAACAATTCTTTGTGGGATCAATTCATCTTTATCATTAGGAACGATAGTAATACATCCCTTCTTAGGGACACAATGGACATGACTTACCCACTAACTATCAGCAACGGGATAAATTATACATGCTTCTAGGAGCTTTCGTATTTCTTTTCTCACCACTTCTTTCATCTTTGAAAGGTAGTAGGTGCATTACATAAACTGAAAGGCATACATCTATGAGCAAATGTTCCAAAATGACAAGTAAATGTGGTCTTGTCTTGATCAGATTGTAAAACCGGTATTTGTGAAAAGCCAAAGTATCCATCAAGTAAGCAAAAATGTGTGTGCTTAGATAATCTTTCTAGCATTTGATCAATAAAAGGCAGAGGGTAATGATCTTTTCTAGTTGCTTTGTTTATTTTTCTATAAACCATCCTATAGCCTGTGACGATTCTTGGTGGAATGAGCTCATTCTTATCATTAGGAACAACAGTAATACCTCCCTTCTTAGGGACATAATGAACATGACTTACCCATCTACTATCATCTATAAGATAGATTATACCTGCTTCCAGAAGTTTCAATATTTCTGTTCTTACCACTTCTTTCATCTTCGGATTTAACTGGCGTTGGTGATCAACAACGGGTTTAGCATCAGGTTCCATATTAATCTTATGCTGACATAGAGTGGGAATAATGCCCTTAAGATCATCACGAGTATATCCAATAGTAGCTCTGTGGTTCCTTAGAACTTTCAATAGCCTTTCTTCTTCATGTTCTGAAAGGTTAGCACTAATAATAAAAGGATATATCTTTTTCTCATCAAGATAAGCGTATTTCAAAGTGTCTGACAATTGTTTCAATGCAAACACATGATCACCTTTAGGTGGAGGGGGACCTCCTAGATTTTCAATAGGAAAACTGTGTTTAAGTAGAGTCTGTTGTTCAAAAAACATTCTATCTATTTCATTTCTTTCACGCATATGCAAATCATTTTCATGGTCTAACGAATATTGTTCTAAAGGATCAATAGGAGGTACAAAAATAGAAGCAAGACAAATAATTTCATCCTTACTAGGCAAATCTTTCTTATGAGGTTGTCTACTAAACTTGGAAAAATTGAATTCATGAGATTCATCACCAAAGCTAACACCGATAGTTTGTTTCTCACAGTCTATTTTGGCATTGACTGTGTTCAAGAAAGGTCTACCAAAAATAATGGGACAAAAGTCATCTTGTGGGGAGCTCAGAACAAGAAAATCAGTAGGGTATTTTATTTTCCCACACAAGACTTCAACATCTCCAAGAATCCCAATTGGTGATATAGTATCTCTATTAGCAAGTTAATAGTGACAATTATGCCTTCTATTTCAGCAGGTGCTATTTCATCCTTAATTTCCTTATATAAAGAGAAAGGAATATCACTCACACTAGCACCTAGGTCACATAACCCATGATAACAATGATCTCCTATCTTAACTGAGACAACATGCATGCCAACAACTGGTCTATGTTTATCTTTTCCTTTAGGTTTGGAAATTCTAGAAGCTTCATCACAGAAGTAAATAACGTGCCCATCAATATTATCGACTAAGAGATCTTTAAAGCAACACTAGGTTCAACTCTGATTTGTTCAGATGGTTTGGGTGTTCTAACATAACTTTTTGTTAACCATAGTTGAAGCTTTAGCATGTTCCTTCATCCTAACAGTGAAAGGTGATTTTTCAATATAAGCAGTGGGAAGAACTGGATCAACATTGTAACTAATAGTTTCTTCTTTAGCTTTTACCGGTTCTTTAACTTGATCTTTAATAGGTGGGTGACATTTAAACTACTTCTCCTTAGGGAGATCAACATGATTAGCAAAAGATTCACAAAAGGAAGCTACTATCTCAGAGTCAAGTCCAAATTTAGTGCTAAACTTTTGAAAAGCATCTGTATTCATAAAAGATTTAACACAATCAAACTTAGGTTTAATACCTGATTCTTCACCTTTGCCGAGTTCCCAATCTTCAGAGTTGCGTTTAATTCTTTCTAAAAGGTCCCACCAGAATTCAATAATCTTCTTCATAAAAGAACCAGTACAAGAAGTACCGATCATGGTTTTCATTACGAGAAAGCCGAGCATAAAAATTCTGAATAATAATTTCTCTTGAGAGCTCATGATTGAGGCATGAATATAACATTAACTTAAGCCTCCCCCAAGCTAGAGCGATACTTTCTCCTTCATGAGGGCAAAAATTATATATATAATTCCGATCACGATGTACTAGATGCATAGGATATTTTTTTGATGAAATTCCAATTTCAAACGGTTCCAGTTCCAAGATCCAATATCATCGCATATCCTATACCATGTCAATGCTTTTCCCTTCAAAGATAAAGGGAAAACCTTCTTCTTAGCTTCATCTTTGGGCAAACCTGCAAGCTTAAACAATCCACAAATTTCATCCACATATATCAAGTGCATATCAGGATGTTCGGTTCCATCTCCTCACTACAAAAAAAGACACATCTGTGACATTTTGGGCCGAACGAATTTTTTTCCTGTCATGCTTATGACACTTCTATGACAATAATTGTGACAAAACCCAGTATCATCATAGATGTGGTGGGCTCCTACTTCTATGAAAAAAAATCATGACATAAAATGGGCTTTTTTTCCTGGGTGAGCCAAAGACGCAGCTGCATGACATTCTTTGGGCCGTCCATGACGGAAAACCCCATGGTAGAAGCGAGGGGAAGGAAAATTTTGGGGAGTTCACGGTTACGGTGGGTGGTCGGGGGCTGAGTGATGCACGTTTCTCTCGTACATATACGCACGTGTGTGCGAGGCGTTGGGCTCTAAATGAACTCGAGCGAGGCGTTCACCTAACTAAACCCGAGCGATTGCACTGCAGGCTATGCGTTACTGAACCCGAGCGATCGATCGATGGCTGTTAACTGAACCCGATCAAGCGATTCCTTCGCTACTGCTGCTAACTGAAGCCGATCGATGCTGCCTCTGGATGAACAGTGAGCCTTGTTGGGGGGGTTTGGATGAACAGTTCCTGGTGGGGGGTTGGATGAACAGGACCCAGTGGTAGTAGAGGTCGTTGCCGCTAGATGAACATGACCCCGATCGAGCCGGTTGGGGGTGGATGCACAGGACCCCATGGAGGGATGGATGAACAGGACCCCATGAAGGGCTGGATAAACATGACCCTGTGGAGGGCTGGTTGAACAGTAGACGATGGAGGGCTGGATGAACAGTAGCCCATGGAGGGGTGGTTGAACAGGACCCCGTGGAGAGGGCTGGTTGAACACTAGCCGTGCAGGAGCGATGGAGGCTGGATGAACAGGAGCCCGTGGATGAACAGTCGCAGGTGGAGGCTGGAGGAGGTCGATGGTGGATGAACGGTTACCTGTGGAGGCTGGAGGAGGCCGATAGTGGAGATGAACAATATCCCGTGGAGTCCCGTTTTGCGGTACGCCACACCCCTCCCGATGAACAGGGCCCTCGTTTTGATCGTAGCGCTCCAACACAAGTCCATTTCCTTTGTTTTGTGGTATGCCACACCCCTCCCAATCAACAAGACCCTGTTCCGACCATAGGAGGTCCAAGAGAAGTCCGTTTCCTCCGTTTTGCGGTATGCCAGACCCCTCCCGATGAACAGGATCTTGTTTCGATCGTGGCCGGTCAAACACAAGGCTGTTTCCTCCGTTCTGCGGAATGCCGGGCCTCGTTTCCATCAGCTGTTCCGTCCAAGCCCATTGGCTCCCGATGAACACGATGACGCATTCCATTTCGACCCAGCCGGTTGGCTCCCCAAGAACACGACGACGATGCAGTTTCTCCGTTCCGACCCAGCCATGTACACGAGCCCTGGCCATACGTATGCACGAGTAGGCGTTCGAGACCCCGCCCGTATGTACGTACATGGCCGTATTTTTTGGCGTGTGGCTGTATGTACGAGTACACTATTTAGACAGGACAGCCTGAACTACTACGTGGGGGGCTCTACTATGACATTTTCCGCTACTTACTCGGCCATAGTTCATCGTTGCAAAGTGACCGATCGACCAGTATGTATGTACACATTCTCGACCAGAATGACAACGCTACGTACACTTGGACCAGGTGGGTCCCGACTGTTAGGCACTTCCTTGCGTGCGAAGATGTAGCTTGTGAGTCCCAGCAGTCAGGGGGAGAATCATTTTTTTTGCCCGTAATATGGACGCACTTCCTTGCATGCAAAGATGTAGCTGGTAGGTCCCAGCAGTCAAGGGGAAAATTTTTTCTGCGAAATATGGTGGCCCGTCCGGTGTGTCCCTGCTGTCAGGTGGATGAATCATTATTTTGCGCATAATAAGGAGGCACTTCCTTGCTGCGGCCATGGACCCAACTGTCAGCCTCTCTACGTACAGTACTCTTCCGATGGAAGTTGTTCCTTGACCATGTTGACCATGCCGCGCCGAGAGCACCATGGCGGTGGACGACGGCGAGGCCTAAGAAGGGGACGACGCGGCAGTGGAAGCCCGCACGGAGAGGAGTACGAGGGTTCACTAGTTCAGCTGCGGTGTGAGGCAGCCATCGCCGCAGAATAACAAGGGGTGTGGGTGAGTAGAGGGATGCCCTGGCCAGCGGTGGGAGTAGTAGGGGGCGGTGAGGCCTGCGCGGTAGCACAGCCGGCCACGGGAGGAGGGAGTAGGCGCTCCCGTTGGCGCTAGATTTGGCGGCTGGAACAAGAAGATCAGAGATTGAAGAAACACGATGGCCGTTGGATTGACATCCAACGGTTACGTCTCCTAGAATCGTTTGTTGACGTATATAATAAGTACAAAAATCTTGCATACGCGTCAACTTAATAGGCCCACAAGTCAGACCATTCCCTATTTTTTAATAATTTATATATAGCTCATTGCAACTTCTTATGCAATTTATTGCAGTCCTTTTTTTTGTTGGCCAGGGCCAGGGTTAAAAATTTAAATGAAATTTCCGCATATTTCTGTGGGTTCCAAACTATTTTTAATACCGAAATGTTGAGCCAGATTTAAAGTACTTTGAAGATATATTTAAATTAGGTTAAAGCCCAGTGAAATAGGAATCTGAAAATGTGAAAAAATTCAGAAATTATGAAGTAATTGCCAATTTGTCATCTGTTTTTATAATTACAACCCATTTCATATTACTTTCAAGATTTGCATGCGTCTTGAAAGAGTTGCAGCCCATCAGGGTGTAGAAAAATAAGTAGGCCTGGATTGGGTATTCTTTAGAAAAAATAAACTGGGCTCATTTTTCACAAAGAAAAAATAGCTGGGCTAGTCATATGGTGAACATAAAATATAAGCCTGGTCTAGACAGGCCACAGCCCGGTTGAAACCCTGCCCCATCTCAACAATAACAAAAAGATACTACTCAAGCAGCTACGTCCCAGGTGTCAGCCGATCTTGTGTTGTTCTCTTGTCTATTGACTACATACGCTCACAATGTTGTGGGTCCTAGATGTTAGGAAACCACTAGGAGGAAGCATTTTCTTTTACCATACGCTAACATGGTGGGCCCCTACTGTCATCATCTCCATGTACTTCTACCTATTCCTATTGTTTTTTGACCATGTTGACAACACGAGAGGGCGTCGCCGCGGTGAGCGCACCAAAGCGCACGGAGGACGGCGGCGAGGCCTCGAACATCGGCGTTAACGATTTGGGAGACGGTGGGGCGGCAATGCGTGCCCTGAGGCATAGCCAGCCATGGGAGGCGGAAGCAGGCGGCCCCGCTGGCGCTGGTTTGGTTTTGGTGGCTGGAGGAAGACATGACTGAAGAAACAACACTTAACAACCTTAACTAAAACTAGCAGGGGCACTTAACAACCATAGCTGCAAGCAGTATGAGTACTTATACAGGTTAAACCATACAAAGCACGCCTCAAACAGTGCTACTTTGCCTATAGTTAAGCAAGGGTGAGGCTGCCAAGCCCCAGGACAAGGCCCAGGCGCCACACCGCCATCCATAACCTTCTGAAAGCGGCTTTGTCTCACAATGTGGTCAATAAATAGGATATTTGCTTTAGAGCCATGGAAAAGCAGGAACATAATCTTCTGTCCTATTCTCCCAGATGGACGGGCCTTCATTATTTGAGACCACCCATGAATAAGTATCTTTTCAGCTCGAAGGGGAATGGAGTAGGTCAACATAAACATCATGTTTTGACCAAGCGCAAGTCTGACCCGACCAACAATAGAACTGGGCAGTTTCTGTTTCAAGAAGATCGCAGCTGTTAAACTGTGTATAAACAATAGTTTATGAACAACATATATAACAAAAAATAGCTCGTACCATAAGTTTCTCGACACAATTGGACCTGTTCAACGAGTGCAACAGTGGCACACATATCCCACGTGGCCTTCCACCATTTAAACGCCCCACAAGGACCTTAAGACGATCAATAAAATGTAGGAACTTGTGGATGCCGTCCCAGTCAACTTCAGTGCCATCAGTAACATCTGAGTTCTTATAGAATAACAAACGAGCAACCTGCTTAACTCTGAAAAAACCTACACGTGCCACCAATTATAAGAAAATATTAGTTAGAAGTAGCATCTTGGTGAGAGATTCGTTGCTACTTCTAAAGTTAAATTGTGATTAGTTAGACAGAATAGGTGGATTAAGAAGTAATCAAGGCAACAAGCAAGAACCAGATACAAAACTAACATGGATGAACAATTGGAACGACGTCGAGGTGGAAGATCACAGTGAAGATGAGACCAGGTTCTGTTATTCCATCAACATTCGTGTGCCAACTTTCAGTCTGTAACACTTGAGAAAGTTTATCCAAGATCGGCCATAAAAAAGCAGCGATCTTCTTGGTTCATGAACCCAACTCGGAACTTATATCCATGGCTTGTCTTCACTGTGACCATTGAACTGGTGTATTTAGTTATGGCAAGGCCAAGCATCTTGAGTACATGTGTTCTGGTAGAGCAAGTAATGCACTGTAGGAAAAATAATATCAGAACACAATGTATTCCCTATCCAAATCTAGAAATAATTTCCTCCTTCACGTCAGTGTTAACCATCGTACTAGTACCTTTTAACTAAATATAGAAATCCAAATTTACAAATTAGTTGACATGATGTTAAAAAAACCCACCCTCCCGGATAGAAAAGAGGATTCTAGGAACATACTATGCGCGTTTTAAAATCCCGTGTTAGGATGAGAAGGAACAAGTGTGGCGTCTCGCCGAGGGTGCAGAAACCTGTAGGGTCCTCACACTTTGGGCACTACAAATGAAACACACTAGATTCAGTAGGAATAAAAATGCATCAATGGCGGCGGCTGCCGTCCTAGGATTACTCACGACCAAGGGACTTGGATTTATCGGGGATGGATGAAGAATTCGTACCTAGTTCTCCATGAGAAAACCCTATGCAATCGCTGAGAGGGGGTTTTCTCTGAACAAGCAGACGAGGGAGAAGGGGATTCAGGCCCTGTGAAATATTGCCGCTTCGTCCGTCCAGCTTACTGCTAAAGCTAGAAAGGTGGGGGATTTTGTGATTTGATAGCTCATTGGGCATTACTGCGGCGCTATGACCGGGGTGTGTCTACTGTGAAGTTATGCACTCTAATTTGGTGCATATGGCACGTGGACGCCGTTATCATATGCCCCACATATCAGCAAAAGGAAGTACAAAGACAGGAGTAACTAGTTACACATAAATATATTTTTGACAGAGAGATACTCCCTCTGTAAAGAAATATAAAAATCTTTTATATCACAACTTTATACATAAGAGAAATCAAGGGGAATATATATGACATATATTATTCTAAAAAACAGAGTTTTTTTAACACAGTATAGACGAGTTGGTGATGATGGTGTGCCTACCATCCTGCAATATAGGCAGTCCGATTTATATCTGACGGATAGGAAGGAAACTATGGCAATTTTGCAAAAAGGTACCCACACACCTCTCCACATTTGCAAATAAGGAGTTCCCTCGTTCATCCTTTTCTCTCACAAGATAAAATACTCATACAAATGCATCTTGATGTTACGTGCAATGCACGGGCATTATGGGGGTTCAGCTGAGAATATAATACTCAAACAGGCTCACGGTTCTGGACTTTGGGCTACAGTCCGGTGGGCCTACATGTTTGGGGGCCCATGTGTTCTACCTCATCGCTTTTAATATTGCAAGCGATCGGTACGACACTGGTCTTAGATGCTGTCGTAAGGCGAATACACAAAATTGAATAAAGCACGGCAGTTGTTGGAATGAAATCGAACGACAGTTCCTAACCAGCAATCAGAGTTGCAATTCTATCAACGATTTACCATGTGATAAATAATATTGTCATACTACTTATACACATAGGACACTTGTTTCACCATGCCATATTATTACATCAAAATCTCCCAGAGGATAGATTAGTTCAGCAGTTGTGTGTTGCTACTGAAGAATTTCAAAGTTGATTTGGACCAGCTCTCCTTGCCGAGAAAGTTCAATTTTGACATCATCCCCTACCGCAAGATATGATTTAGATTTGAACCTTGACCATCCTTTAGCATAAATCATCATGCGACCATCCTTTGTACTTACGGTATATTGAGCAGGTTCATTCACACCAAGGCTACGCATGGTAAGAGAAACTTGGCCACGGTCGCCCGGATTGTTGAACGACTCCCTTGTTGCTCTAGGAATTCTCTGTTTGCAAACAAGAAGACATACACAAACAGTTCGATCAACACAGTGGATCATGTGAAACAACATGGAAAGAAAAAAGAATGAAGCACTTGGGTGGCCAATGCTTACCAAGAATGTGGACATGTCGGTTTTTGTAAGGACTTTGGTATATGAAGTGTGAACTGCAGCCCAGTCTGTTGCCGGTGCAACTGCTCGTTCGATTGCCGCTGCACAGGCCAGAGTAGATGCAAGTGCAAGTGTTGGTGTAGGTGCCTAAGCCATTGCTAGTGCCCACGCTGGTGCAACTGGTAGTGCCGCCGCTGCTGCCGGAGGTGGTGCCGATGTCGGAGCAGGTGCCGATGTTGATGCCCGATCCTCCGGTAGATCAGCCTGATCCGCTGATGCGGTTGGTGCCCAATCCTCAGCTGGATCAGATTGAGCCGCTGCCGCTGTCAGTGCTAGAGCAACTCCCGGTGCTCGATCCGTTGCTGAAGGTGGTACCGATGTGCGAGACAAGCGGCGATCATGTCTGGTCTACTATGATCAGCTTTCTAACTTGACAAGGTTCCATGGCCGTGATCCAATTTTTTCTTCATTTCTTTTAAACACAAGAAGGACTAATTGTGGCATGTTTGTTAAACCAAACTGCAGTTCATCATAGGGATTCAGCTTGTACTCAGACAACAGACTGATCCAATATTTTCCAGTAATATAAGTGATGGACAGTGCCTTCATTACTGACAGGACATAAGAAGTGAAACCTGCAAAAATAGCCATCGTAGAGCAAACCAAATGGTTATTCTGTGATGAATGTCACATGGCAAAACCTGCATCGTAATATTGCAAGCAAAGAAAGAAAACATGACATTAAATTAATAAAATTTAGATAGTAAATCAATAAGATTTAGTTGATGTGACATGAGTGAATCCTTACCAGGAAATCACTATGTTGAAGTACTAAAGAGAAGATTGATCGTCCAACTACGCGTGGCATGCAGGGCCCCCGCCTACACCCACAAGTAGGACAGTCCAAAAGTCATGACAAATCGTATGGACCGAACATCCATGGGACTGGAAATCCTGGTAGGTATGATAAACCCTGCAATGCATACATATATAGGAGTGTAACCATAATTGATAAATTGTCCACACAAAAAGATGATCTGGATACTTCAAAATATACAGACTGAATTGAGTGGGCAGACATTAACATAGACCATTCTTAGGACTCACCACACACCAAAAGAGGCAGTACTAAACAATACAAGGTTCACAAACACAAATCAAGTACTGAACAATAGTACGTACTACAGACAAGCAAAGTTGCACTAATTAAACTCTGCATACTATTTCTTGCCACCGACCTACGGGATGAATCCCGCATAACTGACTAGGCCATGGACTTCGTGAGAGATGTCTACCTGCACCATCACCATCTTGTCAACCTTGGAGAACCTAACAGAGTGGTCTTTCCACTCATAAACATGACGATGAAGACAAGCCGCATCAGATTTGTCGGGAAACTTTACAAGAACCACACCCTTCGTAATCGAAGGCACAGCCAGGAAATTGTTGTGGTCAAGTACAACCTCGAGAACATGCCTGACAACAATGGCATAGGAAAACACTAGTTCGGGACACATGGCGACAAGGACACATCAGCTGGATAGTTTAGCAACAGAACTCATCCTCAGATCTTCTAGTTCACACGGCATGACTTTGATAACTTCATCTCCACCGCGGACCCGGTTCTAATTCAAACAGAAACCAAATATTGTATTACTACCTCCATTCAGAAATATAAGATGATTTTCGATATTATACTCCATATATGACTACATATACGCACAGAAATGAGTGAACAAAGACACTAGAACATGTCTTCAAAGGCATGAGAGCAGAGTGCAATATCCATAACACAAGTTACCACGGCAAATATAACCTCTTCAAAGGTAGCATTGATGTTCATAAAGTAGTTGAAAGTAATATATAAGAAATCAGTGTCAACCTCTCTCATGATTTGGTCAAAAGAGGAATTTAGAGCCGTCATTTCGCACACAAAAATCACATGCAAGATCACCCAGAAAGTTGTACTACTAGTACTAGTACTGCGTATTAGATGAAAAAACACGATCAAGATCGAGAAAAAGATCGTCAAGAAGAGATATTACCTGGACTTGCTTAATGAGGGATCCTGGAGAGGGGGGCTTGGATAGGGCGATGGCTTTGAGATTGTCCACGGTAGTCTCGACGGGGTGCTTGCGCTTCTTCGTACCATGAGCCTCGACGGTTTTGGCGAGAGCCATAGACATCACTTAGGCCGGTGCTCCAGCATCCATCAAGAAGCTGTCAAATAGAAATAAAAGAAAAGAAACCATAATCACAAACCCAAAAGAAGAACAGAGAGCGAGTTATAGGATCAGTCTCAGGGTTGCAAGACCGGGCCTTGGCCAGAATCAACACCATTGATGCGCTCACCTTTCCTTCTTTGGGAGAGAAGAACAATGGCGGAAGCAGCTCAGGATTTTCTTGAAGAAATGAGGAACGAGATGAGCGAGAAGCAAGTGGGGGTTCTCTTCAAGAGAGGAAGCTGAGAGAGAAGAGTGAAATGATGGTTGCTTCGTCTGTCCAAATTACTACTGGAAAGGAGGGGGTTTTGTGATTTGACGTCTCATTGGGCATTACTGTGGCGCTTCGATCAGGGTAATCTACCATGAAGTTGGGCACTCTACTACAGAGTAATTTAGTGCATGGCTGGTGGACCCCGATGCTGGTTGTCCCACACGTCAGTGAAAGTGAATAGCAAGGTTCCTGACGACCGTGGAGGAGGATCCGCACGGTGGAGCGCGTCCACTGTTTTTCTGAAGAAAAAAATGATTACATCAAGCATTTCCACTCTTACGACGGGGGAGTGCGAAACACGACAGCCACTTGAACATACACAGTGCTCCTACTACTAGGCATGTGCAGTGGTTCATACGCCAGTACTACATAATCTTGTTGCTTGTGTGCATGTCAACTATATGAATAGTAATGTAGTAACATAGTACCGCATTTTTTAATGTCTGGTCGAGAATGAACGGTGAGATCAATGTTAACAGAACTAGGTCTGCAGCGCACGGAGAGTACAATGCTATGGTACTCCACGAAACATGAACCATATGAAGCACGAATTAGTGTTAGGCAGGGTTTATGAAGGGTGCACGGGATGGGAGCAAAAGTTCTCTTCTCGACCCACTTTTGGCTGTTTGGCAGAGTGCATGAAGGGTACATGACTCCAGACTAGTAGGTTAAGACAAATACACGAAGAGGGAACAACTATATTGAGATGAGAATGCAACCAAACACACCCACACGCTTTGTGCTACAGTGACTAATCTGCACCGTCTGAGTTTGCTCCAACAATCATGTTGCGCCGAGACACGGACATGCCCATGCAAAGGGCGCCTAAACACCACCGAAGTCCCTCTTCTTCTCGAGGCGCACGATGTTGGTGATGCAGGGTGCAACTGCCTGTGGAGCCCTCTCCGTGTAGACGGGAGCCAGCTCGTCAAAGATGGAATCCAATGGCACAAATGGATTCCGGTGACAGAGCCCTGAGAGGATTTGCCCGGCAACGGTGATGGCAGCTTGCAACCCCTCCTTGTCCAGCTCCGCCCCCACCATCGCACGGAGACGACTCAACTCCTCGGAGATATAGGTGAAGAAGGAGAGCAGGTCAGGAAGCCGCAGCTCGTTGAATTCGATGGGGTGGTCGAATGGGTTTGGCCCGACAGTCGCATGGTCGCGCTGGCATGACGATAGGCATCACATAGCCGCAACATGTGCGTGGCAACTTGGTCCACCAAGTGGCTGAGGTGATCCTGGACCTCGTCATGATCGGCCCACTCGCGCTCCAGTCGGCTCCTGAGGGAGTTCCGGACTAGGGGGTGTCCGGATAGCCGAACTATCATCATCGGCCGGACTCCAAGACTATGAAGATACAAGATTGAAGACTTCGTCCCGTGTCCGGATGGGACTTTCCTTGGCGTGGAAGGCAAGCTTGGCGATACGGATATGTAGATTTCCTACCATTGTAACCGACTCTGTGTAACCCTAGCCCTCTCAGCTGTCTATATAGACCGGATGGCTTTAGTCCATAGGACGAACAACAATCATACCATAGGCTAGCTTCTAGGGTTTAGCCTCCTTGATCTCGTGGTAGATCCACTCTTGTAACACACATCATCAATATTAATCAAGCAGGACATAGGGTTTTACCTCCATCAAGAGGGCCCGAACCTGGGTAAAACATCGTGTCCCTTGACTCTTGTTACCATCCGCCTAGATGCACAGTTCGGGACCCCCTACCCGAGATCCACCGGTTTTGACACCGACATTGGTGCTTTCATTGAGAGTTCCTCCGTGTCGTCACCGATAGGCTCGATGGCTTCTTCAATCATCATCAACGGCGCAGTCTAGGGTGAGACCTTCCTCCCTGGACAGATCTTCGTATTCGGCGGCTTTGCACTTCGGGCCAATTCGCTTGGCCATCTAGAGCAGATCGAAAGCTACGCCCCTGGCCGTCGGGTCAGATTTGGAAGTTTGAACTTCACGGCTGACATCCGCGAGGACTTGATCCTCGATGGATTCGAGCCACAGCCGAGCATGCCGCACTGTCACGGCGAGAATGATTTAGCTCTGCAGCCGGACAGTACCCTGGAGGCTGCACTTGAACCCGCTCCGATCTTCAATTCGGAGCCGGCTGCGCAGATCAAGGGCGGATGGCTAGACACCGCCTCGGGGGCTGGAACCTCTACGATGATAGATCCGAACACTGACCTTGTCCCTCATAAAGCTCATGACTCCGAGGTGCCGGACTCCTCGCCGGACTCCGAGCCTCCCGCGCCCCCTCCGATCGAATCTGATTGGGCGCTGATCATGGAGTTCACCGCAGCGGACATGTTTCAACATTCACCTTTCGACGACATCTTGAGTTCACTAAAGTATCTCTCGTTATCAGGAGAGCCCTGGCCGGATTGCGGTCAGGACGGTTGGGAGGCAGACAATGAAGAAATTCAAAGCCCAACCACCACCCACTTGGTAGCCGCTGTCGACGATCTAACCGACATGCTAGACTACGACTCCGAAGACATCGACGGTATGGACGATGATGCCGGAGACGACCAAGAACCAGCGCCTACTGGGCACTGGAAAGCCACCTCATCATATGACATATACATGGTGGATATCCCAAAAGATGGGAATGGTGAAGGAACAGCGGAGGATGACCCCTCCAAGAAGCAGCCCAAGCGCCGACGTCAGCGGCGCCGCTCTAAATCCCGCCACAGCAAGAATGAAGACTCCGGCACCGGAGATAACAATACACCGGACAGTGCCGAAGACAACCCACTCGAGCAAGATGCAGCGCATGAGGACGGAGAGGCCAGCCCTCACGAGAGAGCGGCAGAAGAAGAGGTAGAGGATTATATGCCTCCCTCCGGAGACGAAGCGAGCCTCGACGATGACGAATTCGTCGTGCCTGAGGATCCTGTCGAACAAGAGCGTTTTAAACGCAGGCTTATGGCCACGGTGAACAGCCTCAAGAAAAAGCAGCAATAGCTTAGAGCTAATCAAGATGTGCTAGCCGACAGATGGACTGAAGTCCTCGCGGCCGAAGAGCATGAGCTCGAACGCCCCTCCAAAAGCTACCCTAAACGCAAGCTGCTCCCCCGATTAGAGGAGGAAGCGTATGAACCCGCATCACCAGGAGACAATACGGCTGACCGACCACCCCGTGGTCGCGACAGAGAGGCCTCTAGGCCCTTCACTAGACCCGTACCCCGGCATCGCTCGAAAATCACAAGGCCACAGGGGAACGCTCCGGATGTGCGAGATATATTGGAGGATAAGGCAAGACAATCACGATCGATCTATGGATCGCGTGGGCGCCCCACGATGCGTGACGACAACCATCACGCTGGACACAGTAAGTCCGGCCGGGCCGAACAAAATAGACAAAGCTCCATTGTGCTCCATCGTGATAACGCCCAGTACAAAGGCGCCGCACACCCACTATGCTTCACAGATGAAGTAATGGATCATCAAATCCCCGAAGGGTTTAAACCCGTCAATATTGAATCCTATGATGGCACAACAGACCCCGCGGTTTGGATCGAAGACTATCTCCTTCACATCCACATGGCCCGCGGTGACGATCTTCACGCCATCAAATATCTCCCCCTCAAGCTTAAAGGACCAGCCCGGCATTGGCTTAACAGCTTGCCAGCAGAGTCAATTGTGAGTTGGGAAGACTTGGAAGCCGCATTCCTCGATAACTTCCAAGGCACGTATGTGCGACCACCAGACGCTGATGACCTAAGCCACATAATTCAGCAGCCAGACGAATCGGCCAGACAATTCTGGACACGGTTCTTAACAAAGAAAAACCAAATCGTCGACTGTCCGGATGCAGAGGCCCTCGCGGCCTTCAAGCATAATATCCGCGACGAGTGGCTTGCCCGGCACCTGGGACAGGAAAAGCCGAAATCCATGGCAGCCCTCACATCACTCATGACCCGCTTCTGCGTGGGTGAGGACAGCTGGCTAGCACGCAGCAACAACCTTAGCAAAAATTCTGGCAGTCCGGATTTCAAGGACCGAAATGGCAGGCCGCATCGTAACGAAAACAAACGCCGCATTAACGGAGACAATAGTGAGGATACGGCAGTCAATGCCGGATTCAGAGGCTCTAAACTCGGTCAACGGAAAAAGCCATTCAAAAGAACTACTCCGGGTCCGTCCAATTTGGACCGAATACTCGACCGCTTGTGCCAGATACACGGCACCCCCGAAAAGCCAGCTAACCACACCAATAGGTATTGTTGGGTGTTCAAGCTGGCAGGCAAGTTAATTGCCAAAAACAATGACAAGGGGCTGCATAGCAATGACGAGGAAGAGACCCGACCACCGAACAACAGAGGACAGAAGGGCTTCCCCCATAGGTGCGGACGGTGAACATGATATACGCAATGCCACATACCCAAAAGGGAGCGGAAGCGTGCGCTAAGGGATGTATACGCAATGGAGCCAGTTGCCCCGACGTTCAATCCATGGTCCTCCTGCCCGATCACTTTTGACCGAAGGGACCACCCCACTAGCATCCGCCACGGCGGATTCACCGCATTGGTTTTAGACCCAATCGTCGAAGGGTTTCACCTCACTAGAGTCCTAATGGACGGCGGCAGTAGCCTGAACCTGCTTTATCAGGATACAGTGTGCAAAATGGGCATAGACCCCTCAAGGATTAAACCAACCAAGACGACCTTTAAAGGCGTCATACCAGGTGTAGAAGCCAATTGTACAGGCTCAATTACACTGGAAGTGGTCTTCGGATCGCCAGATAACTTCGGAAGCCAATTGTACATAGTCCCGTTCCGCAGTGGCTATCACGCCCTGCTCGGACGTACCGCGTTCGCAAAGTTCAACGCAGTGCCGCACTACGCATACCTCAAGATCAAGATGCCAGGCCCTCGAGGAGTCATCACGGTCAACGGAAACACTGAACGTTCTCTCTGCACGGAGGAACATACAGCGGCTCTCGCGGCAGAAGTGCAATGCAGCCTCTTAAGGCAATTCTCGAGTCCGGCCGTTAAGCGGCCGGACACAGCTAAGCGCGCCCGAAGTAACATTCAACAAGACCACCTGGCACGTTCCGAGCATGCATAGCAGTGCGGCCCCAACCCCAGCCCCTGTAAAACGTCAAGACAGGTCCCTCGTGTACACCATTGCACTCTGAAGATACCATGGGCATGGGGAGAGGGGCACGACCACGATAGGCCCAGACTGCGGCTCAACCACACCAGGGGCTCTCAAGTGTGTCGTTCTTTTTCTTTTCTTTTTTTTCTTTTTTACCCACAGGACTCTGTTCGTCAGAGGCCCTGTCCGGCAGCAGAACTGCCGAACTCACGATGCAACAGCCAGGGAAGGATAAAGGCTACAACGAATATTCAGGTGGTCTCCATTACGAGCATTAAATCTGTTTTATGCACCATTCGGCAGCCTACCCCTGGAGGGGGACATGTTTAATAGTCCCATTCCTTGCTTATCGCACCATTTGTATCATTTTGCACTTACAGCAGTCTTTCTTGAATAAACAATGCAGCACCTTCTTGCTTATAATTGCCTTTCTTTTTTCTACATATGTTAATTTACGGCATGTTGCATCCGTACACTTTGGTACGGCTAAAATACACCAGGGGCTTATGTTTCCTGCATTATGGTGTGATAAGTCCAAACACTTTCACAAGTGAGGCACCCCGAACTTATAGCACTATATGCATCGGCTCCGAATCATGTCTTGGGTCAATAGTTGGGTTTGCCCGGCTCCCATGTTTTGGTACCTTACGTTCCGTTATACCGGCTAAGGTAGCACTGGGAGAACCACTGCGATTGCGCCCCAGGTGAGCTGGGTTAACGCCTCAGTGGAGAAAGCTAAAACTGACCGTCATGATAAGGCGAGAGCCGGTCGCTGTTCGAGAGGTTTTTTGCGAGTCCTTAAAGACTTATGCCGCTTAGAGCGAGGAGTCGGATCCTGTCCGGCCCAGGCGTGGATAGCGCCCCAAATTCGGCCTTTCGAAGACTAGGGGCTTCGCCGAAATTTAAAATTATAGAATTCTATGGCTAAGTGAGAGTGTTCAAGCATTATAAGTCCGGTTGCCTTGTTCGCTGTGTTGAGCGCCTCCCTAGATGGACCCAAAAATGGGAACAAGAGTGCTCAAGTTTATCCCGAACACCCCAGCACTCGTGGCATGGGGGCTGAAGCCGACGACTTGCCATCTCTCAGATTTGATAAACAGTCGCACAGAAGGTAATATTTTAAATTAACAAGCGTTGCTTAGCGCATATGAACTAAGTTTTCAGCGCACAAGATAACAAAATGCGAGTCTACTCAAATATTACATCTTTGGAGCACTCACCCACAATAGTGCGGGCACCCTTTAGCACACTCTTATAATACATCTCGGGCGTGCGATGCTCCTTGCCCTCTGGTGGCGGGTCCGTCACAAGCCTCTGGGCATCCATCTTGCCCCAGTGTACCTTTGCGCGGGCAAGGGCCCGACGGGCACCCTCAATATAGGCGGAGTGCTTGATGACTTCAACCCACGGGCACGCATCCACCAGCCGCCGCACCAGGCCGAAGTAGCTCCTAGGCATGGCCTCCTTAGGCCACAGCCGAACTACGAGGCCCTTCATGGCCTGTTTGGCCGCCTTGTGGAGGTCGACCAGCTGCTTTAGCTGGTCGCTAAGGGGCACCGGATGTCCGGCCTCAGCATACTGAGACCAGAAGACCTTCTCCGTCGAGCTCCCCTCCTCGGCCCGGTAGAATGCGGCAGCATCGGACACGCTGCAAGGAAGATCTGTGAACGCTCCTGGAGAGCTCCGAATTCAGGTAAGCAACAGGTAATTAACACTCACATGCTTACTTTGCATGAAAAATGCCTTACCCGCTGCTATTTTCTTCACCGCCTCAATCTCCTGGAGGGCCTTGTAGGCTTCGGCCTTAGCGGCTTTGGCACTCTCAAGGGCCATTGCAAGCTCAGACTCTTGAGTCTTCGAGTCACGCTCCAGGATCTCATGTTTTTTCACGAGATCCTGGAGCTCTTGTTGTACCTCCGCCACCCGCGCCTCCTGCTTCTCTCGCTCGGTGTGCTTCGCGGCTGCATTGCGTTCGGCCGCGGCCACTGCCTCTTTCAGGGTCGCCACCTCGTTAGTGGCCCCTGCAATACCCATGTTATCCTTGTCATTCTTTTTGCAACCAAAATCCTTTTCTGTAAGGTACAATTTTAATCAGGTGTTACTCACCTTCCTTGTCCTCGAGCTGCTTCTTGGCACGGCCGAGCTCGTTCTAGGACTGCTCGAGGTTTTCCTTCAAACTATTGACCTCCGCAGTCAGTGCGGCAGAGGTCAGCAGCATAGCCTGCAATCCCATATTGACATATTTTTTATGACTCCTGCGTATATCTTTTTAGATCCTTAGTCCGGCTTTTCTTTCCGAACACCGAACCGAGCATCAGGGGCTACTGTCTATGCGGTACCATTTTATACATATCGAAATTCTTACCTCAAAGCCTGTTAGAAGGCTGCTGCAGGCTTCGGTCAGCCCGCTCTTGGCGAGCTGCACCTTCTGAATCACCGCACTCATAACAGTGTGGTGTTCCTCTTTGATGGAGGCGCCGTTGAGCGCCTCCAGAAAATTATCCGGCACCTTCGGTTGGACGGAGGCAGCTGGCGTCACGGTCTTGCCCTTCTTACGAAGGGGTCGCCCGCCGGACTCCGGAGCCACTGTGGGTTCCGGGGCCGAGTCCGGTGCAAAGTCCGGGAGGTTGTCCTGCGACACCTCCGGGGCCTCCCCCTCCTGGTGGGTCCTTTCCTGGGATCCCACCTCGGCATCGTCCGCTTCACGGGGGTGGAGGTAGTCGAAAGAGAATCCATATCCGACGCACCTAAGGACCCACTCGACGAAGCGGGAAGATCAACCTTGGGCGGACTGCAGGTTTGTATGCGGCATTAGAAAGACATTATGTGGTGAAAAGAAAAAACCTTGAAGTTATTCGGGAGTCCGGATACTTACGATCTCGCCAGGGGCTTGGCCCTTGGAGGCTAGTCCTCATCGTCGTCACTGGCGTTGGCGGAGCAGTCCGGGGGAAGAGTTTTTCCCTTCTTGGACCCTTCGGCCTCCCTTGTTGGGGAGGCCTTCCTTTTCTTCCCTCCCCCCGCTAGGGGAGAGGCTTTCTTCTTCTCCTCCTCGCCTTGGTGGGAGGAGTCGGCCTCGGATTCATCATCCGATAGCACCTGAAAATGGGAACTCTTCCGAGTCCCCGTGGCCTTCTTCTTGGCCTTCTTCTCCGGCACCACGTGGGGTGCCGGAGCCAGCGGCCCCGTTAGGCGGGCGTCCGCTAGGTCCTCTGGCAATGGGGCCAGACAGATAGTCCGTTCGGCCTTCGCCAGCCGGTCCTGTCAAAGGTAAAGGGGGTTTAGATCTCGCATAGAGTCAAACTATGGAAAGCAAGTGGAAAAATCACTTACCTCGTCAGCTGGACGCTGCGAGCGGAATCCGCGATCTTCGTTAGCGTATGCGGGAGCCTCGGCGCCCTTGAACAGCACCTTCCAAACATCTTCGTACGTAGTGTCGAAGAGCCCGCTCAGAGTCTGGTGCTGCGCCGGATCGAACTCCCACATGTTGAAGCCCCATCGTTGGCACGGGAGAATCCGACGGATGAGCATGACCTGGACTACATTGACAAGCTTGAGCTTCTTGTCCACCAGCTTATGGATAAAGCTTGGATTCTGGTCAGCTCCTCCGAATCCCCCCAGATCCGGCCACTCTCTTTCCAGGAGATGAGCCGTGTAGGGATACCGGATCAGAATTCGGGGGCCGCTGCCCAATCAGGGTCACGCGGCTCGATGATGTAGAACCACCCCGATTGCCACCCGTTAATGCTTTCCACGAAAGTGCCCTCTAGCCACGTAACGTGGGACATCCTGCCCACCATGGCGCCTCCGCATTCCGCTTGGCTGCCCTTCACAACCTTCGGCTTGACACTGAAGGTCTTGAGCCACAAGCCGAAGTGGGGCTGGATGTAGAGGAAAGCCTCGCACACGACGATAAACGCCGAGATGTTGAGGATGAAATTCGGGGCCAGATCATGGAAATCTAGGCCGTAGTAGAACATGAGCTCCCGGACAAAAGGATGAAGTGGGAAGCCCAGTCCACAGACGAAATGGGGAAGAAATACTACCCTCTCATGGGGCCTGGGGGTGGGGATGAGCTCTCCCTCGTCGGGGAGCCGGTGCGCGATGTCGCTGGACAAATATCCGGCGTCGCACAGCTTCTGGATCTGCCCCTCCGTGACAGAGGAGGCCATCCACTTGCCTCCTGCTCCGGACATAGTTGGAGAAGGTTGAGGTGAGAAGTGTGGGCTTGGGCGCTGGAGCTCGAGTTCGCGGAGATGGATAAGCCAAGGAGGAAGAAGGCGCAGGTAAAAGGGTTGGATCTTTATCCCCTTATATGGGCGGACAAAAACATGTGTCCCCACTGGCCTGGTAAAACTTGCTTATCTCCCAAGCGCCACAATCAATGGCGCGATTGGGTTACCCACGTCCGTATTGATGGGAATCCCGGAATAAGGGGAACACGATCTCTGCTTCGACAGGACGTGCCAAGGAAACCGCCTCGCTAAACGCGCTGAGGTGGAACAATAAAAACAATTTGAGTAAAGGCTTGGTAGTGGTGTGACGTCACGCCACAAAATACGTCAGCAGATTGAACTTGTGTGATGTTATTCTCTCTACGGTGGTACGTGGAATTTATTTTGCAGAGCCGGACACTATCCTGGTGTTCGCAATCTTCTATAAATTATTCGGAGGAAGAACCCGCCTTGCAATGCCGAAGACAACATGCGCGCCGGACTCGTCGTCATTGAAGCCTGGTTCAGGGGCTACTGAGGGAGTTCCGGACTAGGGGGTGTCCGAATAGCCGAACTATCATCATCGGCCGGACTCCAAGACTATGAAGATACAAGATTGAAGACTTCGTCCCGTGTCTGGATGGGACTTTCCTTGGCGTGGAAGGCAAGCTTGGCGATACGGATATGTAGATTTCCTACCATTGTAACCGACTCTGTGTAACCCTAGCCCTCTCCGGTGTCTATATAAACCGGATGGCTTTAGTCCATAGGAAGAACAACAATCATACCATAGGCTAGCTTCTAGGGTTTAGCCTCCTTGATGTCATGGTAGATCTACTCTTGTAACACACATCATCAATATTAATCAAGCAGGACGTAGGGTTTTACCTCCATCAAGAGGGCCCGAACCTAGGTAAAACATCGTGTCCCTTGTCTCCTGTTACCATCCGCCTAGACGCACAGTTCGGGACCCCCTACTCGAGATCCGCCGGTTTTGACACCGACAGCTCCCCTGACAGCCTATCGTATCTCCCGCTTTCTGCAGCAACACCGCCGACGCCTCGAGCATCTTTGTGGTGGGCGCATGCCGCTATTGAAGCTCCATGAACTCCAGCACATAACGGAGGAGCATGGCACTCCTATCCTCCTTGAGCTCACGGAGCTCCACGTCTTTGGCCCTGAGCTCCGCATCCTTGGCCTGGAGCTCCTGTGTCAGGAGCCTCACCTTAGACTCCATGATCTGCTGCGCCGCCATGGCACGAGGTAGAAGAAATGGGGAGAGGAAGCAAAGCGGGCGAAACGGCTGAAAGGCAATGCAATCTATGGGAAGGCGGAGGGAGCTAGCCGAGGAGCGGGGAATCTTTTGGTTTTCACCATGGGAAAACACCAGTCGACGTGACTAATTACTACCTCGCCTGCTCCCGTCATTCAAAAAATTAAAAATCCTGTCACGGCTGCTCCTGTCAATCAAAAAATTGAAAATCCTGCCACTCCCAAAGACCAGAGCAACACCGTGGTGGATATTTTAATTTACCTGCCAGCCTAGCTAAAAAGGGGGTGAAAAAATAAATGTGGTGGCGGCCTAGCTAATCGGTCACACTAGCCCAACTACATAGCCACCATGCTTCACTGATGTACTCAGCAAGAAAGGTGGTCTTTCGTGATTTGACGAATCATTTACTTGCTTTGGTGCTACGACAGAGGACCAAGAAAACACGCGGTAGGGTGTCCCACGTCTCGACAAGGAAGAATATATGCGTGCACCACCCGGGGGGGACCCCGAAACCGCGCGGTAGGGTGTGCCACGTCTCGGCATGAAGGAAAAATGTGTGTGTAAAATATACTGTATCAGACATAGTACCTATGGTTCGACCTCGGGACCCAGCCAGTCGGTCGAAAATACCCCACTAGCCACACATCCTCATCATGCTAACGTGGCACAGAGGATAGGTGTGGTTAGCTCCGTCTCGACCAGCCAAAATGTCTCTTGTTCTAGGTGATTCTTCTATTTTCCAAGCTTCTTTTAGTTAAAATAACACCACGGCAAGCTAGCGCCACTCTTCGTGTGTGCCCGTGCATCTAACGGTTAGATGATGGAGAGGAGAAAAAGATCGCAAACCTGGGACCCACCAGTAAGTGAGTCAACGGTCATGCACGTGTTGACAAGGCACTCCCTCTAGTCTACTCAATGTAATACTGTATAAAATCAAGTTATGGGGCAAAGCCAACAATCATTCTTGTTTCAGGCTATCGACTTACGCTTTGTAGTCCAGGTTGCCAATTTGGATCTCGTCTTTTAGATTTGTTAGTTTTAGGTCCAAATTTGATTAATGACAAGTGGGACCCCCATTTGTTGTTCCGATATTTTAGTGTAGGATGATTTTTTTTGAACAAAAACTTCACGCGGTTAGAAAAGTAAGGACACTAGTTACACGTATTTTGCAAGTTTACGAACAAAAATGACAGCGGCATAGAATATCACATCCACCCTGCAGCTTAGATGCTATGGTGATACGAGTTTTTACATCGCTGGAAGTGAGATCCAATGGCTTGGGAGTAGTCTTTGTAATTATGCGCTATTTCCAAACTCTCCAGAGGTTTTTTTGCAAATAAAACATTCATGCCTTGTGTGTGCCGTTGCATCTTGGATCCAATGGCTCCCCATTGCTCATGTTAGGTGCTCCCCACAGCTTATTTAGTCGCTACGGTGATACAAGCATCTAGGTCGTATGATCTGTGATCAGATGGCACATGCGTAGTACTTGTACTTTATGTGCAATTCCCAATCTCTCTCAGCCGTTTATTGCAAAAACATTCAAACCTCCTACTGTGGGCCGTTAGATCTCCATGAACTCGTATCACCATAGAATCTATGGTGTGGGAGCACCTCATATTCTCCCATGCGATAAAACATCAGGTGCTCTTGCAGCTTGGATGCTACGGTCATACGAGCTTCGAGGTCATTTGATCTGAGATCCAATGGCATCTGAGTAGTCTTTGTGCTTGTAAGCAGTGGCCAAACTCTTTGGGGGATTTTCTGCAAAAAACATTCAAACCACTGAGTTGTTGGGTCACAAATCCAACTGCTCCGAAGAGCTTGTATCACCAAAGCATCTAAGGTGTGGTAGCACATGATATTCTTACATATAGGATAATATGATGCCCTCCTTCATCTTAGATGCTACGGTGATACAAGCTTCGAGGTCATTGGATATGGGACCCAAGGGCATCTCAGTAGTTTTTGTACAAATTGTGTGCAATTCTCAAACTCATTAAGGTTTCCTATAAAAATATTAAGACATCCTGTGAGCTACTATATCTCAGATCTACAAGCTCCAAGCAACTCGTATCAGCATATAGCATCTAAGGTGTGGGGGCACATGATATTATCCCAGGGAAGAGGGGGGGTGCACAACCAATCGGTGTTTGGGAGGGTGGGGACAAATATAATCTAAACAATCCTAAATAGAGCTTCACAATTTTATCTAAGGTCGAGGGGTTAACCCCCCACAATCTACATAGCTCCGCCTAAACACAACATTTGCATGTACTGTAGTACTAGACTTAATATTCATGTTTCAGTTTCCTATTCATTTTAAATATTGAATTGAGGAGCATGCATGTCTTACATTTTACTCCCTTCATTCCTAAATATTAGTCTTTTTAGAGATTTCAAGTGGACTGGCACATACGGATGTATATAAACATATTTAAGAGTGTAAATTCACTCATTTTGCTCCGTATGTAGTCACTTCTTAATATCTCTAAAAGAATAATATTTAGGAATAGAAGGAGTATTTTTAAATTCGTGTCATACATGCATGGTTTGGAAAAATAGATGCACTATACTTATTGGATTGTTGTTGTGTTTGTGTGTGTGTGTGGTCATAAGGTTGATACATACAAAGTTCTCTCACCACCATATTGTTCATCTTTTAAATTTGAATTTGCAATGAAAAACTTACTAGGGATACCATGAAATGTGAAATCCACGTTGAGATCACTATATCACAAACTCACTCTAATTCAAGAACTCATCATAAATCAATTACCACATTTAGATTACAATTTGCAAGGAAAATACGGGCATTGTAATACACATAGATTCATTCGGCAATTTAAAAGATTCCTTTTGTATTATCAAATGGTAGGACCCAACGGCATACCAGCCAGACCTTGGCTCGTGTTGATCCTAAAAAACCGGGCTCGTGTCCTTCTGGTGGCGTGCGTGGTACGCACATTAGGCAACCCCAACCAGTCGAGCCTCCACATTTCGAGTCGAAATATCTGGTGGCCAGAATTCCAGCCCTAGGAAATTCCCCTCATGTCCCCGGTCCATAATGACTACCGATGAACAATGGAGGGATGCTTTAGTAACTAGACAATGTTACCTACTGTGCCGAGCACGGTTCAGTTCCCTCGGTCGCCGCTCCCCTAGGTCACCCGTCAACTGCATTGCCTAGTACTACTACTACTACTACTACACCAGGATGAGCATAGAATTGAGCCTATTTCTTCATGCCTAGTACTTGAGTTAATATATCAGGCAATGCACTAGTACGGAGGGATTATCCTTTTACTCTGCGTATATAATTTGTCTGAAGTCTAACTAAGCAAAATATTTGACCAATTCCTTTCTTAAGAAATACAACGGGACAGATGTATTGCTTGAAAATTTATTGCATGATGCAGGTTATGATATTGTTTCGAATCCTGGATTTTAAATTTCAAAAAATCCAAAAGTGACCAGAAATTCATGAAACCGAGCATGGTCACGTGATATGGCACAAATATTCCTTCGTAATTTTTTCTTCAATTTGAGACAAGCTGCTTATGACAAGTTGCACAAATGAAGAGCCAAGGTATGTTAGAATAAAGACCTATCATGTTAAGGCAAACACTTTCACTATTAAAAATGTGGGCATTTACGTGCCGCCACGAGTCCCGCTTCTCATCGGCAGGTGCCGTACGAGCAAGCCTGTGAGTCAATGGGAGGCGTGCGAGCAGACCGCTGCACCAACTGACAGGGAGGCGTGCGAGTAGACCGCTGCGCAGGTTCACTGGGAGGCGAGCCGTTTGACCAGGCTCCGCCGCCCACCTTCGTCCCAACTGCTCCCACTTATAATGTCGCCGGTGCCACGGTTTAAAATCAACCTCGCACTACCCGGTATCACTAAAATCTTCTCTCTTCCTCTCCGATTCTCCTGTCATCTACCTCCAACCAGCATGACCTAAATGTACGCCATGCCGCATCATGATGGTCTTCTCTTAGTATCTAGTTTCCCGAGGAAGACACCCAGCCGGAGTCTCAAGAACATAAGGTGCTTTGGGACGAGCTTGAACCGGCCTTGCGGGAAGACGTCGTGCTTGTCTCCGCTCCCTTTCGGGCTCTAGTCGCCCCGACCGCACCATAGCCCATTCCCGTGGCATTGATGGGCTAGGAGCCGCACATTGTCGCCGAGCTTGATGCCACGGGGTTCCATGAGGTCCCCGCCAACTTTCACGCGCCCGTGCACCTACTAGCGCATGCGCCTGCGCGTGCACTAATGCGCACGCCCATGCCGGTGCCCGTGCACATGCCAGCGCATGCGCCTGTGCGTGCACTGACGTGCGCGCCCGTGGTGGTGCCCGTGCACACGAATGTCTCCGCCGCTCCATTGCCAGCGCTTGTCCCCGCGCGGGTGCCAGTGCCCCCTCAGCGGCATGGATGAACACCATCGACTGCTTCCTTGCACCAATGCCAGTCGCCTCCTCCCGCCAGTTGACTCGCTCCTGGATACCAAAGTCCAGAACATTGTGGCCTTCCTTGAAGCTAGGGCCAACGTCCAGGAATACGCCAACAACGGTGCAAGACGCCGCCGTCACCGTCGCCGTCACCATCGCCGTTGGTCAGTGGCCCGAGGACACACAGAGCACAGTAGAGGAGCCGCTTCCCAACGCAAGACGCCCTCGCCGCCGCCGTGTAATCTAAATTTTCCATGAAAAACATTTGGATTACCATGCTTAAAATCTGAACTTTTATCATTTCCATTTATTTTAGAACGATCGTCGTATGAATGTAAAGTTGGAGTCAGACTGAATGAAATCTATGGTTTGATAATTGAATGTTCTGCTAGAGCCGTATCAAATTAAATATAAAACATCATCAGGCCACATGTATTCCTTCTCATCCAACGACCTAGACTGCTTCAATGTCGAGCGCCTAACACGTTTAGTGTGCAGTTAATTTCATGCCAAAAATAGTGCTAATCACATAATAACACGCAAATAATATCCTACTTAATATCCACATGCACTTAATATACTTCCAAATTAACATGCATTGCACATACACATTGACTAGTGCTACTAGTACGTGAAACTGGTGCCATAACTTGTGAACGCGTCTAGATATGGTCAACGGCAACATCGCCCGCGAGGTCTTCGTGTTTGCCCGTGCATCTAACGCAAAAGGTGAGGAGAGAGAGAGAGAGCACACATGGAACCCACCAATGAGTGAAGGTGAATAGTATGTGCTAACGAGCCGGTCCCACTAATGTACTAAAAACAATATTACATGTTATCTATTAAATAGGCGGTGGTAATATAAAAACATTATATGAACAAAGGGGGGTACAACAAACATTGTTGTTCTACGTATGTTGCCTATTGACGTGCGGCTTGAAGGCCCTAGTCGCATGTTCGATCCTCGTCCTTTATTTTTTAATTTGTATATGGGTTGAAATTTGTTTCATGACAGGTGGGCCCCTCGGTGTGTAGTTTGTAGCACTTTAATTTGTGGCTCGCAATTTGTTCCATTCCAAGTGGACTATCTGAGTGTAGTTTTGTAGCTTATTTGTAATAATTAAAGAGAACAACAGAGTTTTTTGCAATAATACCATGGTGTGACGTTGAAAGCGAGAAAGGACGTGCGAGAGAGTGATGACCGAGCCAGAGGGAAATCAATTGGGGGAGGTGCGGGGGTTGCAGTGGTGTTTGGAGTAGTTATGGGCCGAGTGCTATGAAAATATAATCTGAACCGACTAGAATAAATGCCTACACAAATTTATCCAAGGTTGGAGTCCCCCTCGCAATGTAAATAGCTCCGGATTTGCGAGGGATGCAGAGGTAGCTTCAATGTGTGGAAGATACAGCATGAGAAAGCGAGGTCAATTGAGAGACATATAGATAGAGAGATAAAGTGAGTGTGGTCTGACATTCATTGAAAAGATATATATGCTCTGGAGAGATATTGTCCGATTGAGCTTTTGGGAAGGGTGAGGGCTGTAAGATAGAGCTTGAGAGATGATCTAATCACAGACATGTAGGTATATTTTGTGCATGGGAGGAAGCAAGGTCAATCGATTACATATATAAAGGGAGAGAGATTGAGCGCGTATGTGTCGTCGTGCTATCGAAAGACTGAGACGGGTTGGAGAGAGTGACCTAGATAGACAATGTGCGTGAGAGAGTATACAATATGAATATATCGAATTGGTATCAAACATGGAGATATATCGTTTGTGTCTGAGAAAGAGCAAAGTCAATCGAGACATACAGAGAGAGAGAGAGAGAGAGAGATTGAGCAAGCGTGGACCGCCATGAGGTCAAAAGAGTGGGTGCGGCTTGGATGGACTGACCTAGATATACAATCTGCGTGATAGAGTATAGAGTGTGTCGATCAAGGCCCGAACAGGGAGATATGTCATTTGTGTGTGAAAGAAAACGAGGTTAATCGAGACTCAGATAAAGAGAGCAAGATTGAGCGAGTGCGGCGCGCCGTTCGGAAGAAAGAGTGAGACAGTCTCGAGGGAGTGACCTAGATAGACAACGTGCGTGCATTCACACGAGAGGTTGGGGGGCTAGATAGGAAATGCATGTATCTAGCAAGAGAGGGTGGGAGGTAGAGAGAGAGAGCTCGGCATGGGGTGCAATGGCGGGTGTGTGAGGTAAATACATTTGGTAATAGAGTGGAAAAAGGGGGTTGTGTAGTTGAGAGAGTTAGAGATCGAAACATGGAGAGAAAGAATGAACGTGTGTCGGAAACCGATAGCTTCCTAAGGTGGTTAGGAGAGGAAGATTGACCGATACAGGAAGTATGTAGCATCGGGGCGGGGGGGGGGGCTAAAAACAAAAATTGAATGTACATAGTACGAGACATAAGATCAATGTTTAAATTCGGTGTACATTGTAAGATTTGAACTAAGGACCATGCATATGGGTAATTATTTCGAAATCGTTCCATACTAGGTTTGGAAAAGTTGACATTGACTCGATT